>NW_027195206.1:112500-142500 GCF_038502225.1 Cherax quadricarinatus | reverse complement strand
AGCAGTGTTGCAGCAACCACTGTCTACTACCTGACTCAGCAGTGTTGCAGCAACCACTATCTACTACCTGACTCAGCAGTGTTGCAGCAACCACTATCTACCACCTGACTCAGCAGTGTTGCAGCAACCACTATCTACCACCTGACTCAGCAGTGTTGCAGTAACCACTGTCTACTACCTGACTCAGCAGTGTTGCAGCAACCACTGTCTACTACCTGACTCAGCAGTGTTGCAGCAACCACTATCTACTACCTGACTCAGCAGTGTTGGAGCAACCACTGTCTACTACCTGACTCAGCAGTGTTGCAGCAACCACTGTCTACTACCTGACTCAGCAGTGTTGCAGCAACCACTATCTACTACCTGACTCAGCAGTGTTGGAGCAACCACTGTCTACTACCTGACTCAGCAGTGTTGCAGCAACCACTGTCTACTACCTGACTCAGCAGTGTTGCAGCAACCACTATCTACTACCTGACTCAGCAGTGTTGGAGCAACCACTGTCTACTACCTGACTCAGCAGTGTTGCAGCAACCACTATCTACTACCTGACTCAGCAGTGTTGCAGCAACCACTGTCTACTACCTGACTCAGCAGTGTTGCAGTAACCACTGTCTACTACCTGACTCAACAGTGTTGCAGCAACCACTGTCTACTACCTGACTCAACAGTGTTGCAGCAACCACTATCTACTACCTGACTCAGCAGTGTTGCGGCAACCACTATATAACACCTGACTCAGCAGTGTTGCACCAACCACTATCTACTACCTGTCTCAGCAGTGTTGCAGCAACCACTATATACCACCTGACTCAGCAGTGTTGCAGCAACCACTATTTAACACCTGACTCAGCAGTGTTGCAGCAACCACTGTCTACCACCTGACTTAGCAGTGTTGCAGCAACCACTATATAACACCTGACTCAGCAGTGTTGCAGCAACCACTATATAACACCTGACTCAGCAGTGTTGCAGCAACCACTGTCTATTACCTGACTCAGCAGTGTTGCAGCAACCACTATCTACTACCTGACTCAGCAGTGTTGGAGCAACCACTGTCTACTACCTGACTCAGCAGTGTTGCAGCAACCACTATCTACTACCTGACTCAGCAGTGTTGCAGCAACCACTGTCTACTACCTGACTCAGCAGTGTTGCAGCAACCACTGTCTACTACCTGACTCAACAGTGTTGCAGCAACCACTGTCTACTACCTGACTCAACAGTGTTGCAGCAACCACTGTCTACTACCTGACTCAGCAGTGTTGCGCCAACCACTATATAACACCTGACTCAACAGTGTTGCAGCAACCACTATATAACACCTGACTCAGCAGTGTTGCAACAACCACTATCTACTACCTGACTCAGCAGTGTTGCAGCAACCACTATATACCACCTGACTCAGCAGTGTTCCAGCAACCACTATATAACACCTGACTCAGCAGTGTTGCAGCAACCACTGTCTACTACCTGACTCAACAGTGTTGCAGCAACCACTGTCTACTACCTGACTCAGCAGTGTCGCGGCAACCACTATATAACACCTGACTCAACAGTGTTGCAGCAACCACTATATACCACCTGACTCAGCAGTGTTGCAGCAACCACTATATAACACCTGACTCAGCAGTGTTGCAGCAACCACTATATAACACCTGACTCAGCAGTGTTGCAGCAACCACTATCTACTACCTGACTCAGCAGTGTTGCAGCAACCACTATATACCACCTGACTCAGCAGTGTTGCAGCAACCACTATATAACACCTGACTCAGCAGTGTTGCAGCAACCACTATCTACTACCTGACTCAGCAGTGTTGCGGCAACCACTATATAACACCTGACTCAACAGTGTTGCAGCAACCACTATATACCACCTGACTCAGCAGTGTTGCAGCAACCACTATATAACACCTGACTCAGCAGTGTTGCAGCAACCACTATATAACACCTGACTCAGCAGTGTTGCAGCAACCGCTATATAACACCTGACTCAGCAGTGTTGCAGCAACCACTATCTACTACCTGACTCAGCAGTGTTGCAGCAACCACTGTCTACTACCTGACTCAGCAGTGTTGCAGCAACCACTATCTACTACCTGACTCAGCAGTGTTGGAGCAACCACTGTCTACTACCTGACTCAGCAGTGTTGCAGCAACCACTATCTACTACCTGACTCAGCAGTGTTGCAGCAACCACTGTCTACTACCTGACTCAGCAGTGTTGCAGCAACCACTGTCTACTACCTGACTCAACAGTGTTGCAGCAACCACTGTCTACTACCTGACTCAACAGTGTTGCAGCAACCACTGTCTACTACCTGACTCAGCAGTGTTGCGGCAACCACTATATAACACCTGACTCAACAGTGTTGCAGCAACCACTATATAACACCTGACTCAGCAGTGTTGCAGCAACCACTATCTACTACCTGACTCAGCAGTGTTGCAGCAACCACTATATAACACCTGACTCAGCAGTGTTGCAGCAACCACTATATAACACCTGACTCAGCAGTGTTGCAGCAACCACTGTCTACTACCTGACTCAGCAGTGTTGCAGCAACCACTATCTACTACCTGACTCAGCAGTGTTGCAGCAACCACTATATAACACCTGACTCAGCAGCGTTGCAGCAACCACTGTCTACTACCTGACTCAGCAGTGTTGCAGCAACCACTATCTACTACCTGACTCAGCAGTGTTTCAGCAACCACTGTCTACTACCTGACTCAGCAGTGTTGCAGCAACCACTGTCTACTACCTGACTCAACAGTGTTGCAGCAACCACTGTCTACTACCTGACTCAACAGTGTTGCAGCAACCACTGTCTACTACCTGACTCAGCAGTGTTGCGCCAACCACTATATAACACCTGACTCAACAGTGTTGCAGCAACCACTATATAACACCTGACTCAGCAGTGTTGCAGCAACCACTATCTACTACCTGACTCAGCAGTGTTGCAGCAACCACTATATACCACCTGACTCAGCAGTGTTGCAGCAACCACTATATAACACCTGACTCAGCAGTGTTGCAGCAACCACTGTCTACTACCTGACTCAGCAGTGTTGCAGCAACCACTGTCTACTACCTGACTCAACAGTGTTGCAGCAACCACTGTCTACTACCTGACTCAGCAGTGTCGCGGCAACCACTATATAACACCTGACTCAGCAGTGTTGCAGCAACCACTATCTACTACCTGAGTCAGCAGTGTTGCAGCAACCACTATATACCACCTGACTCAGCAGTGTTGCAGCAACCACTATATAACACCTGACTCAGCAGTGTTGCAGCAACCACTATCTACTACCTGACTCAGCAGTGTTGCAGCAACCACTATATACCACCTGACTCAGCAGTGTTGCAGCAACCACTATATAACACCTGACTCAGCAGTGTTGCAGCAACCACTATCTACTACCTGACTCAGCAGTGTTGCGGCAACCACTATATAACACCTGACTCAACAGTGTTGCAGCAACCACTATATACCACCTGACTCAGCAGTGTTGCAGCAACCACTATATAACACCTGACTCAGCAGTGTTGCAGCAACCACTATATAACACCTGACTCAGCAGTGTTGCAGCAACCGCTATATAACACCTGACTCAGCAGTGTTGCAGCAACCACTATCTACTACCTGACTCAGCAGTGTTGCAGCAACCACTGTCTACTACCTGACTCAGCAGTGTTGCAGCAACCACTGTCTACTACCTGACTCAGCAGTGTTGCAGCAACAACTGTCTACTACCTGACTCAGCAGTGTTGCAGCAACCACTGTCTACTACCTGACTCAGCAGTGTTGCAGCAACCACTATCTACTACCTGACTCAGCAGTGTTGCAGCAACCACTATCTACTACCTGACTCAGCAGTGTTGCAGCAACCACTGTCTACTACCTGACTCAGCAGTGTTGCAGCAACCACTATCTACTACCTGACTCAGCAGTGTTGCGGCAACCACTGTCTACTACCTGACTCAGCAGTGTTGCGGGAACCACTATATAACACCTGACTCAACAGTGTTGCAGCAACCACTATATAACACCTGACTCAGCAGTGTTGCAGCAACCACTATCTACTACCTGACTCAGCAGTGTTGCGGCAACCACTATCTACTACCTGACTCAGCAGTGTTGCAGCAACCACTATCTACTACCTGACTCAGCAGTGTTGCGGCAACCACTATATAACACCTGACTCAACAGTGTTGTAGCAACCACTATATAACACCTGACTCAGCAGTGTTGCAGCCACCACTATATAACACCTGACTCAGCAGTGTTGCAGCAACCACTATCTACTACCTGACTCAGCAGTGTTGCGGCAACCACTATCTACTACCTGACTCAGCAGTGTTGCAGCAACCACTATCTACTACCTGACTCAGCAGTGTTGCGGCAACCACTATATAACACCTGACTCAACAGTGTTGTAGCAACCACTATATAACACCTGACTCAGCAGTGTTGCAGCCACCACTATATAACACCTGACTCAGCAGTGTTGCAGCAACCACTATCTACTACCTGACTCAGCAGTGTTGCGGCAACCACTATACAACACCTGACTCAACAGTGTTGTAGCAACCACTATGTACTACCTGACTCAGCAGTGTTGCGGCAACCACTATATAACACCTGACTCAACAGTGTTGTAGCAACCACTATATAACACCTGACTCAGCAGTGTTGTAGCAACCACTATATAACACCTGACTCAACAGTGTTGTAGCAACCACTATATAACACCTGACTCAACAGTGTTGTAGCAACCACTATATAACACCTGACTCAGCAGTGTTGTAGCAACCACTATATAACACCTGACTCAACAGTGTTGTAGCAACCACTATATAACACCTGACTCAGCAGTGTTGTAGCAACCACTATATAACACCTGACTCAACAGTGTTGTAGCAACCACTATATAACACCTGACTCAACAGTGTTGTAGCAACCACTATATAACACCTGACTCAACAGTGTTGTAGCAACCACTATATAACACCTGACTCAACAGTGTTGTAGCAACCACTACACAGGACTACTCGGGAATGAGGAACTTCCTGAACGAGGTTCAGTGGGACAGAGAACTGGCATGGAAGCCAGTTAATGAGATGATGGAATATGTAGCAACAATGTGCAAGGAGGCTGAGGAGAGGTTTGTACCCAAGGGTAACAGGAATAATGAAAAAGCCAGGATGAGCCCATGGTTCACCCAAAGGTGCAGAAAGGCAAAAACCAAGTGTGCTAGGGAATGAAAGAAATATAGAAGGCAAAGGACCCAGGAGAATAAGGAGAGCAGTCGTAGAGCCAGAAACGAATATGCACAGATAAGAAGGGAGGCCCAACGACAATATGAAAACGACATAGCAGCGAAAGCCAAATCTGACCCGAAACTGTTATACAGCCACTTCAGTAGGAAAGCAACAGTCAAGGACCAGGTAATCAGGCTAAGGAAGGAAGGAGGAGAGCCAACAAGAAATGACCGTGAAGTATGTGAGGAACTCAACAAGAGATTCAAAGAAGTGTTCACAGGGGAGATAGAAGGGGCTCCAGAAAGACGGAGAGGTAGGGAACACCACCAAGTGCTGAACACAGTGCACACAACCGAGGAAGAAGTGAAGAAGCTTCTGAGTGAGCTAGATACCTCAAAGGCAATGGGGCCAGATAACATCTCCCCATCGGTCCTGAGAGAGGGAGCAGAGGCGCTATGTGTACCCCTAACAACAATATTCAATACATCTATCGAAACAGGGAGATTGCCTGAGGCATGGAAGACAGCAAATGTAGTCCCAATCTTTAAAAAAGGAGACAGACATGAAGCACTAATCTACAAACCAGCGTCACTGACATGTATAGTATGCAAAATCATGGGGAAGATTATCAGGAGAAGAGTGGTGGAACACCTAGAAAGGAATGATCTCATCAACAGCAGCCAACATGGTTTCAGGGACAGGAAATCCTGTGTCACAAACCTACTGGAGTTCTATGACATGGTGACAGCAGTAAGACAAGAGAGAGAGAGGTGGGTGGACTGCATATTCTTGGACTGCAAGAAGGCGTTTGACACAGTTCCACACAAGAGATTAGTGAAAAAACTGGAGGACCAAGCACGGATAACAGGGAAGGCACTACAATGGATCAGGGAATACTTGTCAGGAAGACAGCAGCGAGTCATGCTACGTGGCGAGGTGTCAGAGTGGGCACCTGTGACCAGCGGGGTCCCACAGGGGTCAGTCCTAGGACCAGTGCTGTTTCTGGTATTTGTGAACGACATGACGGAAGGAATAGACTCTGAGGTGTCCCTGTACGCAGATGACGTGAAGTTGATGAGAAGAATTCACTTGATCGAAGACCAGGCAGAACTACAAAGGGATCTGGACAGGCTGCAGACCTGGTCCAGCAATTGGCTCCTGGAATTCAATCCCACCAAGTGAAAAGTCATGAAGATTGGGGAAGGGCAAAGAAGACCGCAGACGGAGTACAGTCTAGGGGGCCAGGGACTACATACCTCCCTCAAGGAAAAAGATCTTGGGGTGAGTATAACACCAGGCACATCTCCTGAAGCGCACATCAACCAAATAACGGCTGCAGCATATGGGCGCCTAGCAAACCTCAGAGCAGCATTCCGACACCTTAATAAGGAATCGTTCAGGACCTTGTACACCGTGTACGTTAAGCCCATATTGGAGTATGCGGCACCAGTTTGGAACCCACACCTAGCCAAGCACGTAAAGAAACTAGAGAAAGTGCAAAGGTTTGCAACAAGACTAGTCCCAGAGCTAAGAGGTATGTCCGGACGACACTGGAGGACAGGAGAGATAGGACGACATGATAACGACATACAAAATACTGAGAGGAATTGACAAGGTGGACAAAGACAGGATGTTCCAGAGATTGGACACAGTAACAAGGGGACGGAGTTGGAAGTTGAAGACACAGATGAATCACAGGGATGTTAGGAAGTATTTCTTCAGCCACAGAGTAGTCAGTAAGTGGAATAGTTTGGGAAGCGATGTAGTGGAGGCAGGATCCATATATAGCTTTAAGCAGAGGTATGAGAAAGCTCACGGTTCATGGAGAGTGACCTAGTAGCGACTAGTGAAGAGGAGGGGCCAGGAGCTCGGACTCGACCCCTGCAACCTCAGCTAGGTGAGTACAACTAGGTGAGTACACAGAGGGTGAGTATAACACCGAACACATCTCCTAAGGCGCACATCAATCAGATAACTGCTGAGGCATACGGGCGACTAACAAACCTAAGAACAGCATTCCGACATCTCAGTAAGAGTCGTTCAGGACCGTGTACACCGTGTACATCAGGCCCATATTGGAGTATGCAGTACAAGTATAGAACCTGTACTTGACCAAACTCGTCAGGAAATAAGAGAAAGTGCAAAGGTTTGCAACGAGACTAGTCCCCGGAGTTAAGCTGTATGTCCTACGAGGAGAGGTCAAGGGAAATCGACGTGACGACACTGGAGGACAGGAGGGACAGGGAGGGGGAGGGACATTATATCGACAAATAAAATCCTCTATGGAATCGACAAGGTGGACAGAGGCAGGATGTTCCAGCTAAAGACTCAAATGAGCCACAGGGATGTTAAGAAATATTTTTTCAGCCACAGAGTTGTCAGGAATTGAAACAATCTGGAGAGTGACGTAGTGGAGGCAGAAGAGGAAGAAGAGATACGATAAAGCTCATGGAGCAGGAAGGGAATGGACCCAGTAACGACTAGTGAAGAGACGGGACCAGGAGCTGTAACTCGACCCCTGCAACCACAAATAGGTGAGTACAAATAGATGAGTACACACACACACACACACACACACACACACACACACACACACACTACTAATACTGCTACTACTACAATGTTTATCATGGGCCAGTTAGGGTTCTTCAGTTCTAATAATTTTTAATATATATTGACTCTGTATCACTATATTGTTTGTAACAAACTTACGAAACTCTGCAGAGCGAAACGTTGCACAATAAAATTACACGTTAACTGAACGTGTAATTTTATCTAACAAGGAACTGTTATGCAGGTGCTGGACATAACATAAACTGAGAGTGAAAACTCGTCTATGGTGTCAACCTGCCATTCAGTAGTTAATCATCAGGATTGTCTTTAAATATTATTCAAATCGTCTTTTGGAAGCTTTAGAAATGGGTTCTACAAGTGGATCAGTGTGACGGGCTGGATCAGTGTGACGGGCTGGATCAGTGTGATGGGCTGAATCAGTGTGATGGGTTGAATCTTCCGTGATTTTATGTTTCTCGTCCTATCAAATATTTTACCGTGGCAATAATTATATTCTACTGTCTGCCAACCATTAATTCACTGCAACACTGCCTCATACTGTGTCAACCGAAGCAACACTCACTGCAACACTCCTCATACTATGTCAAGGGAAGCAACACTCACCGCAACACTGTCATACTGTGGAAGAACAAGATAATGAGCAACACATAGGTATCTTTATTGTTGAAATGTATCGCAGCAAATTTCTTCAGTCGAATACTGCGGAGATTATTATACTGGAGACAGTGGAATTAGTGGAGATTGTGAGGTGTTTGGTCCCTCAAATTTGATAGTTGTTCAGTCCCTCGGCCTCGTTGGAAATTGTTCATTCTCTCAGCATTGACACTACCACTACGCGAAGGCCACAAAATATTAGGTGTCCAGTGAGAACACTAGAGATGTCTCCTCTAATGCTGGGTTCATTCGGGGAGTGGTATGCTCAAAGACTTATTTCATTCTCCTGCTGTGGCTTCCAGCAGGAGAATGTCGGGAGACTTCCTTAACTACTCGGATTTGAATCTCGATCAGTTGGTATGTTCTTTGCTTATAACCACTTGTTTCTGTGGAGACAATGATTTGTGTACTGGTCATAAGAGTGAAATTCAAATGGGTGGATCTCCCTTTTGAATTCCAATTTTCCATTACACCAAATTCTCAACCTCTCATCTGCAAGTGCCAGCAGAAATCGCGATTCGTCAGACCAGGAAAAGATTTTCAAATCTTCACCTGTTCATTTATGATGAGTTTGTGCCTACTGTAGCCTCAGTTTGTGCCCACTGTAGCCTCAGTTTGTGCCCACTGTAGCCTCAGTTTTCGGTTCTTCACTGACAGAAGTGGAACCCGGTGTGGTCTTCTGCTGTCACCCATCCATTTCAAGCTTCAATGTATTTTGCATTCAAAGATGCTCTTCTGGCCACCACTAGTGTAACACTTTTTTTTTTTAATTACTATCGTCTTTCTGTCAGCCTGAACTAGTCTGGCCATTCTCTGACCTCTCTTAATAACAAGGCATTTTGGTGCACAGAACTGTCGCTCCCTGGATAGTTTGTATTTTTCTCTACATATTTTATGTGAAAATCCACCGTCGGGCACCAACAGTCATTCCACCGTCAAAGTCTCTTATTTGTCAAAGTGTCTTATTTATCTAATGACACTTGTCTGACACAACATCACCATGAACACTTCCAAAAGTGAATATCATCTTCCACATGTGAGCCCCACCTACATGTGACTACGTCTTCAACTGCTGCATTTCTCCGCTTCTTTCACTGACTTAAGTATAAAAGTCTCCTTCCTGGCGCCTCTGTATTAGTTTGATAAAGTCTGCTATATTAGAGAAACGTCTCAAAAATGCTCAGGTGTTGCACATGCATCTATGTACCCTATATATCGCTTTGGAAATAAGAGATAATCAGTCTGATCCAATGAAAAGCAGAGTAGATAAAATTCATCTCATCAGAGGCCATCATCAGCATGGAGACACATCATCAGAGGCCATCATCAGCATGGAGACACACCATCAGAGGTCATCATCAGCATGGAGACACATCATCAGAGGCCATCATCAGCATGGAGACACATCATCAGAGGCCATCATCAGCATGGAGACACATCATCAGAGGCCATCATCAGCATGGAGACACATCATCAGAGGCCATCATCAGCATGGAGACACATCATCAGAGGTCATCATCAGCATGGAGACACATCATCAGAGGCCATCATCAGCATGGAGACACATCATCAGAGGCCATCATCAGCATGGAGACACATCATCAGAGACCATCATCAGCATGGAGACACATCACTGGGATGAACCTAGAGTGTAAACAACCGTCAAGTGAAATTATGACAGCAATATGACTTAAAACCACCAGGAAATGGGGTAACTGAGAGGGGAGGAAGAGTGGAAAGGTACGAGTAAGAGGGGAAAGGTAGATATGAGTTGGCATAAAGGGGGGAGTAAGAGAGGGGAGGAAAGGGGAGGTCTCCTCTCATCATTGCTGCGTCCTCTCTATAACTAATTACGCATTTTTTGTCTTTTTACCTCTCTTCACTTCATTTATTTAGCCTTCCTTCCCTCACCAACCTTCTTCCTTTTCCTAGGCCCCCTTCTCACATTTCATTATCCAATCCCGTTATCTCTATTTTTTTTACACAGGGTTTGACAAGGTTAGGTTAAGTATCCCTAGCTTTATTGATAAGCTATTTACAGGTTAAGGATTCCTAACTTTACTGACAAGCTAAGAGCTGTTACCTACATCAGCTCATTTGAAAGCATTTTTATTGTTATAAAACATGCAAGTAGGGAACAGGATGAAGTTGGAGCCATCTGTGGGCCAGCATTTTTATTTGATCAACTGATTTTATCTCTTTGACATCATAATGCTGTACGAATGTGTTCCAGACTCTAGTCATCCTGGGCATAAATGATCTCAGATGAAGTGATGTTCTGGAGAAGGGAACAGCCAGAGTGAAGTTGCTGTTTTCTGCCCGTCTTGTGGTATAGAAGCTTGCTTCACGCTGTCCTCGAAGTGGATCCAAGTGTGGTACTTTGACATTATTGGCCTTGTACATACCAGTAAGGCCACCCACATCTCTCTCTCTCTCTCTCTCTCTCTCTCTTTTTTTTTTTTTTTTTTTTTTTTTTTTTTTTTTTTTTTTTTTACACAGGGTTTGACAGGTTAAGGATCTCTAGCTTTATTGACAGCTATTTACAGGTTAAGGATTCCTAACTTTATTGGCAAGCTAAGCGCTGTTACCTACATCAGCTCATTTGAAAGCATTTTCATTGTTATGAGACATACAAGTAGGAAACAGGATGAAGTTGGAGCCATCTGTGGGCCAGCATTTTCATTTGATCATCTGACTTTATCTCGTTGACATCATTATGCTGTACGAATGTGTTCCATACTCGAGTCATCCTGGGTATGTATGATCGCAGATGGAGTGATGTTCTGGAGAAGGGTACAGCCAGAGTGAAGTTGCTGCTTTCTGCCCGTCTTGTGGCATAAAAGCTTGTTTCACGCTGTCCTCGAAGTGGATCCAAGTGTGGTATTTTGACAATATTGGCCTTGTACATAACAGTAAGGCCACCCACATCCCTCCTATGTTGAAGGCTCTGCTGAAATGGCAGATCTATCCAGGATGGGTCCAGGCGAGAGATGAGACGTCTTGCTCTGTTCTCTACTCTGTCAAGCAGTCGCAGATGAGAGGGGGGGCAGGCAAACCAAGAAGGTGGAGCATACTCAAGGTGCGAGCGTACTTGTGCCTCGTACAGGATCTTGCAACCCCTACTGTCAAGCAGATGGGAGATACGGCGAAGTGCTGTAAGCTTCCTGGCTGCCTTGTTTGCAAGATTTACAACATGGTTCTTCATGGTTAGTTTGGAGTCAAATTTCACCCCAAGGATATCAACTTCTTCTCCAGGTGCCAACATCCCCCCATTCATCCTTACTACGGCACCAGCATTACCATCATGGTGCCTAGAGACGATCATCATGTGCGTTTTCTCAGGTGCAAATGTTACTTGCCATCTATTTCCCTAAGCTGATATAGCTCTCAGCTGGTGATTGATGTAGCTTAGAGCAGCTGGCATTTCTTCTCTTGGATAAGTGAATGTCAGTGTACAGTCGTCTGCATATGCATGTGATTCTGGGATGAGATGAAGAAGGTCGTTGAAGTAGACATTCCATAACAATGGGCCCAGCACGCTTCCTTGTGGAACACTTACCCCAATAGGATGTCTTGCTGATTCCGTTCCATTGAGAACTAAACTTAGAGATCTACCATGAAGGTAATCACTGAGGAGACATAGCGTAGAGCCTGCAATTCCCAGTGCTTGAAGTTTTGCTAAGAGGCCCTGGTGCACACCCGGTCGAAAGCGCCAGCAATGTCCAGTGCTACCACAGAGCTGACTTTGGATTCATCCAGTGACTGGTGCCACTTAGTGGAGAGGTTTAACAACAGATCAGCAGCAGAGTAACCTTTCCTGAAGCCGTATTGACGATCACAAAGTAGTGAGTGGTAGTCAAAAAACTCTGTCATTTGTCTTGAGATTATTGTCTCAAGGATCTTACCAGTGATTGACAGGAGTGACACTGGTCTGTAGTTGCTGATTTCTGCTCTGCTCTTCTTTTTGTGAACAGGGACTACATTTGCCTCTTTCCATAGAGAGGGCCATTTACACTGTACTAGGCAGTGCTGAAAGATGCGAGTTAGAGGTGCTGCTAGCTGGTCTGCACATCTCAACAATCTTGGGCTCAACTTGTCTGGGCCCACAGCCTTTTCTTGGTCAAGCGATTTAAGTAGGAAATGCACCTCGTCCTGCCTTATTGTCACCACTTGGCAGCTAGCCAAGGAGGGTCCCTTGCTGGATCAGGAACTTGCATTTTGGTAGCAAAGTGTTCAGCAAAGAGGTCTGCCTTCTCTTGACTACTAGTAGAGGTGGTCCCATCCTGTCGATTTAGAGGTGGAATAAGTTCATCAGGCAGATAACCTTGTCTGTCCTTGACCAGGGACCACCAGGTTTTGGAGCCTACCCTACCTGATGCTAACTTTCTTTTAGTGCCCACCTCCCATTTAGCAATGGCCCACTTTTGAACATCACCCATATGCCTACAGGCTTGCACGTGCAAGTTCCTGTTATAGGTGGTAGGATGTCTCTTATACCTTCGCCATGCTTTGTACTTAGCAGTAGCAGCCTCTCTACAACGAAAGCCAAACCAAGGCTGATCTGTAGGCTTCGTCACATATTGCCGGTGAGGAATGTGTTCTTGTTGTAGATTAAGGATGTGTCCAGTGAAGGCTTTCACTTGGTTGTCAACATCCCCTTGGAGAAGAGCATTCCAGTCGGTGGTGGCGAGCTCAGAGCAAAGGGCTGGCCAATTACCTCTTTCCCATAGCCAGGTTGTGCGTGTGGACTCCTCACCACGTTCTGTTGGGATCTTAAGTGTCGTAAAAACAGCCTTGTGGTCAGAGGATCCAACGTAGCCGAGGGGTTGACAAGTGACTATGCCTTCTGCCAGATCACTCACTACTGGGTCAAGGGAGGAGCCAGAGATATGAGTAGGGAAATCAACAAAGTTTCTCATGTCAAACACTGCAAGAAGGTCATCAAAGTCCCTCTGTATAAGGTGTTGGTTGAGGTCACCAACAATTATAATATGTTGACAGTTGTGTTGTAGCAGAAGGGAGTCAATATTTTCCATTAGGAAGTTGATAGGGTCTGCATGTTGCCACTGAGGTCTGTACATTGCACATGCTAGTACAGAGGTACTAGTGTTTATACAGAGCTTGAAGAACATCATTTCAAGATGTGTAGGGGTGGCAACATCAATGTGCTGGGCATGAACACTTTTAGAGAAGCACACAGCAACACCTCCTCCTTGCCCTTGCCTGTCTCTTCTCATCCATGAAGTGTAGCCAGCAATTCTTGCAAAATTTTCTGGAGTCCTGTCATCCAAAAATGTTTCAACAACAGCTATCATGTCGGGACGTCGAGTGTTCACAAAACTATGTGTGAGCTCTCCAACATTAGTAATGAAACCTCTAATGTTGGCGGACAGGATGCTGATAGACTGGCTCCTCATGATGAAGTGGTCAGCTTGAGGTGGTGGGTGTGTAGGGCATGTAAGGTGCCTGCCCTTGAGAGAGGTAGGGTACTGAGGCAGCTGCAGGGATGTAGGTCTGTGGTCTTGTATAAGGCACGTGTGAGTGTGTTTCTCTCTCTCTCTCTCTCTCTCTCTCTCTCTCTCTCTCTCTCTCTCTCTCTCTCTCTCTCTCTCTCTCTCTCTCTCTCTCTCTCTCTCTCTCTCTCTCTCTCTCTCTCTCTCTCTCTCTCTCTCTCTCTCTCTCTCTTTCTCTTTCTCTCTCTTTCTCTCTCTCTCTCTCGCATCATCCTTCACTTTCCTTTCATCACCATTTCTCTCCCTTTCTCCCCATCACCAGTGCTTCCCGTCTCCTGCCCCCTCAAAGATGCACCTGTGTGTTTGTTAGCCAAACTTAGTTCTAACTGGAAAACTTGCTGAGGGAGATAGAGTGAGGGAAAGAGAGAGAGTATGAGGGGAGAGTGGAAGAGGAGTGTGTGTGTGTAAGGGAGTAAGGTAGTGTGTGAGAATGTATGTGAGGGAGTGTGTAAGAAAATATGTGAAGGTGTGAGAAAGTATGCGAGGGAGGAGTATGTGAGAAAGGCGACGGGAAGTGCTGGAAAATAAGGGGAAGGGAGAATGTCAGAGTGCGAAGATGAAAAAGAGGAAGAGGAGAGAGGTAGATGTGGAAGGAAGATGACCATCTTGTAGACAGTAAAATGAGAAACACGTCAAATCGGAAGATGGAACAGGTGTATAATTCCTCTCATTGCTTGCTTTAATATGTGTATTATTGCTCTCATTGCCTACTATAATATGGTGTATAATCCCTCTCATTGCCTACTATAATATGTGTATAATACCTCTCATTGCCTACTACAATATGGTGTATAATTCCTCTCATTGCCTACTATAATATGGTGTATAATTCCTCTCATTGCCTACTATAATATGTGTACAATTCCTCTCATTGCCTACTATAATATGGTGTATAATTCCTCTCATTGCCTATTATAATATGGTGTATCATCCCTCTCATTGCCTACTATAATATGGTGTATAATTCCTCTCATTGCCTACTATAATATGGTGTATAAATCCTCTCATTGCCTACTATAATATGGTGTATAATTCCTCTCATTGCCTACTATAATATGGTGTATAATTTCTCTCATTGCCTACTATAATATGGTGTATAATTCCTCTCATTGCCTACTATAATATGGTGTATAATTCCTCTCATTGCCTACTGTAACATGGTGTATAATTCCTCTCATTGCCTACTATAATATGGTGTATAATTCCTCTCATTGCCTACTGTAACATGGTGTATAATTCCTCTCATTGCCTACTATAATATGGTGTATAATTCATCTCATTGCCTACTATAATATGGTGTACAATTCCTCTCATTGCCTACTATAATATGGTGTATAATTCCTCTCATTGCCTACTATAATATGGTGTATAATTCCTCTCATTGCCTATTATAATATGGTGTATAATTCCTCTCATTGCCTACTATTATATGGTGTATAATTCCTCTCATTGCCTACTATAATATGGTGTACAATTCCTCTCATTGCCTACTGTAATATGGTGTACAATTCCTCTCATTGCCTACTATAATATGGTGTATAATTTCTCTCATTGCCTACTGTAATATGGTGTACAATTCCTCTCATTGCCTATTATAATATGGTGTATAATTCCTCTCATTGCCTATTATAATATGGTGTATAATTCCTCTCATTGCCTACTATAATATGGTGTTATACTGAAGAATATAATTGCTATATAAAAGGACACAGATGCAGCTAATGTAATAATAATAGAGCTATCTACAACATATTAGGTAAAAGGACACATCAGTTGCATCTGTGTTCTTTTACCTAATACTTTGTAGATAATTTCTATTAATTTCTAAGAATATAATTACAGAGACAAAGGGATTAAAATTACTTCATTACCAAAGTCAAAGGCCAAACTACCTGCATTTCGGTAGGTTAATTTACCAAAAAGATATTTTACAGTAGTTTCTGGCACTATGTCTGGTTGTTTTGAACTGTATCAGAGGCTGAATGTGACACTCAAGCTCCTCTTCATAAATGAGAAGATGCTAAAAATATTCAGAAATAATACTGTAGCTACGACAGTTTCAGAAATTTCCTTTCAGCATTGAAGGTTATAATGACTGTTATAGTGAAAGTTATAGTGACTGTTATAGTGAAAGTTATAATGACTGTTATAGTGAAAGTTATAATGACTGTTATAGTGAAAGTTATAATGACTGTTATAGTGAAAGTTATAGTGACTGTTATAGTGAGTTATAGTGACTGTTATAGTGAAAGTTATAATGACTGTTATAGTGAAAGTTATAATGACTGTTATAGTGAAAGTTATAGTGACTGTTATAGTGACTGTTATGGTGAAAGTTATAATGACTGTTATAGTGACTGGAGTCTCTTTGGTTACAGTAACTATCAATAAAATGTTCGTGAGAGATCTAAGAATGTGGAAACAAGATAAGTGAAATACACTGTCTGTTCTTTACCATATGAAAATAGAAATAATAATTTAGTAAATAAATAAAACTCTCTTTCTCTCTTAGTATCTTCTTCACATCTTCATTTATATCAATATCTCTATATTAATACTCAAAAAATCAGGTAGAAAATATAATTTATCATTTCAGGAGACACCATCACCGCATTGGCTGCTCTTAACCACCTAAATCAGCTGTCATCTCTCTCACACTGTTAACTAGTCAATAATCATGTTATCTTCATTGAACTGAATTGTATTTGTAGATGTTGAGACTCATCCTTGCCTCCTAGATTACTGTGATCAGCATCACTGATCTGTGGCATCGTAGACCTCATCATAGCTATTTCTCGTGTTTTCGGAAACATTCGAATCGAATCGAAGAAGACGACAAGAGCTGTCGTGAGATGGGAAGGAAGAAGGATAAGGAAAGATGGAAATAACTGGAAAAAGATGGGAAAGAAGGGAAGAGGAGGAATCAAGGGAAGTGGTCCAACCACTTTGGGACATGTGGTACCGAAGTACTAGAGGCGTAGATGGAGAGGCTTGAATGATGTCGTTACTTGGCTATTTAGGAGAGGATGGCGAAGGCAGCGGCAGGAGCTGAGAGTGTCAGTAGGCAGCAAACAGGAGGAGTTAGTTATTCTCTTGATCCGGTTGTCAATGCTTTGAATTTTGTTTTAGAGAGTTGTGTCACACATATGGGAGAGCTGTAGAAGAGTTCGTTGGTTTGGAGTTGGTGGATTATCTGGTTGACGGTAGGGAATGGCTTTTAGTCGGTGGTGTACGTTGCAGTGTTGTCTTGGAGATCTTTGATGAGTTCTAGGCGAGTCATTGGGCTGGGGTATTGTGTCGTGGTGAAGAACATGAGTCCTTTGTGTTTAACCCATAGTGTTCCAGGCAATCGACGTGAGTGAGGTCGAGAAGGCGGTGGTGGAGTTGAGGAAGGTGGTGTTGATGGCGGAGGTAGGGTAGGATCTTGGTTGGTCGTGGTGTGACAAGCCAGTTGACCAATAGCAGACGTGGTGCTGTCTTTGATGTTATCAGGTGAATGTTGATTGGAGGATTCAGAAGAGGATGAGTCGTCGTTATCAATTATTAATTCCTTCATGTCATCTGGCGCTTCAAAACTGACGATCTTCGGGATTATTTTCAAAATCTCAGCTGATGGTGGACTTGCAGGGAAGTTAAATGATGGCATGCTGTTAAGTGCAAGAAGTTCATTAATAGTCGTGTTGAAAGAGCCAGGTTTTGCAGCATTTTGCATGTGAGCAAACATCATGCAGTAATAGAATTTGGTAGAGATATCGTCAGGTGGAGGTTGGGTAGTGAGAGATGGTGGAGACGACTGTTGAGAGGCTTGTAGAATCTTGGATGTTGTTGATTGAATCATTGCAATCGCAGCGTATGAAGGAGAGGTTCCAGATGACTTCTTAGTTTCTTCCTTCAGTTTCTTAGAGAGGATATCCTTACGCACTGGACATTTGGCTGCAAGAGTATGGTGGTCACTCTTACAGTTGATGCAAGTGGGAGCAGCAGTGTAAGTGCAAGAACGAAAATCGTGACCTGCAGATCCACAGGTGGAACATAACTTCTTGTTCTTCACGTGGCAGTCGGCAGTAGAGTGACTGTAAGAGTAGCATGTCCAACATGGTGTTATGTAAGTGAAGTGTTCAGGCTCAATCTGACGAGGGTTGATGTAGTAGTAAGAGATGGCCAGGCCATCAGACAGTGCTCTGGTCGCCATGGTAATGTCTAGAAACGTGATCTTGAGCATCGAGGAAGCGTTGGGGATCTTCACAACAGAGTCAATCTTGGCCCAAGTGTTGAGGCCTTCAACATTAACATTATCAACTATTATTAACTATTAATTATTAATTTTCGATCACCGTTAGTTATCTCTGAGTTACCAGACCCTGCCATGTGGAGGCCAGTGGTTCGTTTGTAATGTTGCCTCCCTTTCCACTTCCCAAGGTGCGCCCCTCTTTCTCTTGCCTTATCTCTGCTTATCTTCTGGTTCATGTTTCCAGGTCTCCATCCGTGGGCCCCCAGATGTCAACCCTTCCACACTCCCCACTTCTATTTTCTTGGTGCTTTTCCTAGTTTCGTGTCCTCTAAGATACACTCCCTTAATCACTTCCCCAGGTTCTGTATTTTGTAGCTTCCCTAAGATTAGCGGTTTTTGGCCTTTTCTGTTGATCTTTCCTGGTTGCAAACTTTGTCTTTTCTTGCTTGTCTAGTCAGGTGTTGTCGCAGTCAGGGGTGGTCATAGGAGTGATTATAGATGTGGTCATAGTCACGAGTGGTTATAGATGTGGTCATAGTCAGGAGTGGTTATAGATGTGGTCATAGTCAGGAGTGGTTATAGATGTGGTCATAGTCAGGAGTGGTTATAGATGTGGTCATAGTCAGGTGAGGTTATAGTTAGGTATGGTCATCGTCAGGTGTAGTCATAGGTAAGGTCATAGGTGAGGTTATAGGTGAGTGCGTGTATGTGTGTCTCCTAGTTCCGTTTCTCCAGAAGTCCATCTGTGTCCACTCAGATGAACTCCCTTTCTCATTTCCCCAGGTGTGGTCATAGTGAGGTATGGTCATAGTCAGGTATGGTCATAGTGAGGTATTATCATAGTCAGGTGTGGTCATAGTGAGGTATGATCATAGTCAGGTGTGGTCATAGTGAGGTATGGTCATAGTCAGGTATGGTCATAGTCAGGTATGGTCATGGCGAGGTATTATCATAGTCAGGTGTGGTCATAGTGAGGTATGATCATAGTCAGGTATGGTCATAGTCAGGTATGGTCATGGCGAGGTATTATCATAGTCAGGTGTGGTCATAGTGAGGTATTATCATAGTCAGGTGTGGTCATAGTGAGGTATGGTCATAGTCAGGTATGGTCATAATGAGGTATGATCATAGTCAGGTGTGGTCATAGTCAGGTGTGGCCATAGTGATGTATGGTCATAGTCAGGTGTGGTCATAGTCAGGTGTGGTCATAGGTGTGGTCATAGTTAGGTGTGGTCATAGTGAGGTATGGTTATAGTCAAGTGTGGTCATAGTGAGGTATGGTCATAGTCAGGTGTGGTCATAGTCAGGTGTGGTCATAGTGAGGTATGGTCATAGTGAGGTATGGTCATAGTCAGGTATGGTCATGGCGAGGTATGGTCATAGTGAGGTGTGGTCATAGTCAGGTGTGGTCATAGTGAGGAATGGTCATAGTCAGGTGTGGTCATAGTGAGGTATGGTCATAGTCAGGTGTGGTCATAGTGAGGTATGGTTATAGTCAAGTGTGGTCATAGTGAGGTATGGTCATAGTCAGGTGTGGTCATAGTCAGGTGTGGTCATAGTGAGGTATGGTCATAGTGAGGTATGGTCATAGTCAGGTATGGTCATGGCGAGGTATGGTCATAGTGAGGTGTGGTCATAGTCAGGTGTGGTCATAGTGAGGAATGGTCATAGTCAGGTGTGGTCATAGTGAGGTATGGTCATAGTCAGGTGTGGTCATAGTCAAGTGTGGTCATAGTGAGGTATGGTCATAGTCAGGTGTGGTCATAGAGAGGTATGGTCATAGTCAAGTGTGGTCATAGTGAGGT
This sequence comes from Cherax quadricarinatus, assembly GCF_038502225.1. Lineage (NCBI taxonomy): Eukaryota > Metazoa > Arthropoda > Malacostraca > Decapoda > Parastacidae > Cherax > Cherax quadricarinatus. The sequence continues at coordinate 122,448 of NW_027195206.1, read as the reverse complement.
ATGGTCATAGTGTGGTATGGTCATAGTGAGGTATGGTCATAGTCAGGTGTGGTCATAGTGAGGTGTGGTCATAGGTGTGGTCATAGTTGAGGTATGGTCACAGTCAGGTGTGGTCATAGTGAGGTATGGTCATAGTCAGGTGTGGTCATAGTGAGGTATGGTCATAGTGAGGTATGGTCATAGTCAGGTGTGGTCATAGGTGTGGTCATAGTGAGGTGTGGTCATAGTGAGGTGTGGTCATAGGTGTGGTCATAGTTAGGTGTGGTCATAGTGAGGTATGGTCATAGTCAAGTGTGGTCATAGTGAGGTATGGTCATAGTCAGGTGTGGTCATAGTCAGGTGTGATCATAGTGAGGTATGGTCATAGTCAGGTATGGTCATAGTCAGGTATGGTCATGGCGAGGTATGGTCATAGTGAGGTGTGGTCATAGTGAGGTGTGGTCATAGTGAGGAATGGTCATAGTGAGGTATGGTCATAGTCAGGTGTGGTCATAGTGAGGAATGGTCATAGTCAGGTGTGGTCATAGTCAGATGTGGTCATAGTCAGGTGTGGTCATAGTGAGGTATGGTCATAGCCAGGCGTGGTCATAGTGAGGAATGGTCATAGTCAGGTGTGGTCATAGTGAGGTATGGTCATAGTCAGGTGTGGTCATAGTGAGGTATGGTCATAGTCAGGTGTGGTCATAGTGAGGAATGGTCATAGTCAGGTGTGGTCATAGTGAGGAATGGTCATAGTCAGGTGTGGTCATAGTTAGGTGAGGTCATAGTCAGGCGTGGTCATAGTCAGGTGAGGTCATAGTCAGGTGAGGTCATACCCAGGTGAGGTCATATCCAGATGAAGTCATAGTCAGGCGAGGTCATAGTTAGGTGTGGTCATAGTTAGGTGAGCTCATAGTCAGGCGTGGTCATATTCGGGCGTGGTCATAGTCGGGCGTGGTCATAGTTAGGTGTGGTCATAGTTAGGTGTGGTCATAGTCAGGTGAGGTCATAGTCAGGTGAGGTCATGCCCAGGTGAGGTCATATCCAGATGAAGTCATAGTCAGGCGAGGTCATATTCGAGCGTGGTCATATTCGGGCGTGGTCATATTCGGGCGTGGTCATAGTTAAGTGTGGTCATAGTTAGGTGAGGTCATAGTCAGGCGTAGTCATATTCGGGCGCGGTCATAGTCGGGCCTGGTCATATTTGGGGGTGGTCATAGTTAGGTGTGGTCATAGTTAGGTGTGGTCATAGTTAGGTGAGGTCATAGTTAGGTGAGATCATAGGTGTATGTGTGTGTGTGAGCGCGCGCGTGTGTTTGCTTCCTTAGTTCTGTGTCTCCAGAAGTCCATCCGCGGGCCCTCAGATGAGCTCCCTTCCTCACTTCCCCAGGTTCAGCGGGTGTGGCCCCTCCCCAGTGACCTTGTTGTATGGTAACTTGGTCTTGTTTAGCTGGTCTACTGCCGAGACTGTCCAGGTTGGTGGAATTACAGGAGGGGACACACAGAAAACTGCGTCCTGTAATTACACCCACCAAGACAGCCTGGAACAGTAGTCAACCAGACAACACCAAGCTGCCTCCCAACTCGGCCACCAAGCTGAGGTTACTTAGTGATAATCTCGGACTTCTATTTATATTTAATAACGTGTTTATATTAATTTCTTTTGTATTTACTTACGTAGCTGTGTAATTGTTTATGGACGTTTTATTTTGTGTATATCTTTGTCAATGTCAATCTATTTCTTCCCTCCAAGAAATCTGCAACAAAAAAGTTACCAGCCTTCTGTTTTGTTGTAATTCGTCCATTTTGTTTATGCAACAAACTCAAATGTCTACAAATAAGCATACATGTACACTCAAATATTTATGTACCTCCGCTCATGAACTCCACACACACACACACACACACACACACACACACACACACACACACACACACACACACACACACACACACACACACACACACACACACACACGCAACATTCGTTCTACTCTAGCATGTGTGGAAACTCAAATTTTCATGCACATATACAGTACTTTATGTTGATATTAGTGACATATGGAGTTGTTGGGTCGATGATTCCAGTTGTAAACTCTTGTATAGCAAATTAAGTCATGTTTTATCATAGTCTAGAATTTGTATATAATATTTGTGTTGCTTCTCAAATGTTTTATAAAAAAATTAACTACACTACATAAAAAAATAAGTAGATAATAAAAGTTTGTGACGTTGTTTAATGCAGCCTGACCAGGACGTGTCTTTGTTGATGTCTGCCATACTGTTTTATGTGAACGTTAATGTAACACCATAAATGTTGAGGTCTGTTGTCTGTTGAACGGTGTGATCCACTATGCTGTGTTTAATGTAACCTCAATGTTTAACATATAAACTCATAATGGTCTAAGTAGATTGTGACCTAAATGACCATTGCACATTTCTTATTAATTAACTATAACAACTTTCACTTTATAAATATCCACTCCTAATATTTTTCAGGTGGCAAATCTTCATGTAAGATTATAATGATCTATCATACAACAAACTATAATTATTCTGAGACGCCAGAGTATTGTTGGTGAGGAAGCTGAGTAGAAAACATTGCCAGAAGTATTTCTTTACAGAGTATCTGAGGAGCAGCAGCAACTCCAGCACCAAGATGTTACCTCAGATAATTATGATAATAAAACTACAAACTACCATCAATAATTATGATAACAGGAATACAAAGTAACATCAATAATAATGATAAGAATAAGAGCTATCAGTAATCATTAGGACCTATTTTTTCGTTATTATATTTCGATATTACCTTTACAAAATATTACTGAAATAACAGTAGAGATTAAGCTTATTCAATACAAACATTTATAACAATATTGGTATCAAAATTTTTACATCATTAAAAATAGTTGGTGAGAAGTGTAATATAATGACGGAACTGAGGGTTTTTGAAACTTAAGTAAGACATTTCGGAATGCAGGGAGTGTTCAACAGCTCAGGTCACAGAGCATGTGAACATGATTGGACGAGACATTTTCGAGTAATGAACGAAATAAAATAAAGTTGTTGGAAGAAGACAAGAATCATTCAGGCAGCCTAAAACACTTCTGAAAAGAAATCAATTCGAGAAAAATGTAAGAAACACTATAAAAGATTGTGACCTGGACCTGGGAAGCATCATAACTCTGACAGTTGACCTCACGGTGTCGCTGTTCCCATCTTGCTTTCACCTATTTTTCACTGTCTTCGTTGAGTCCCTCCTTTATTAACTTCGATAGATTGTTATAACCTTCTTGTTGAAGTATATCAGCTCTTATAATAAACAAAAACCAGAACCAGAGATCTGAGATCTCTGGTATCACACATTGTCGTCTGTTTAAGTCACAAAACTGTCTGTATGGTCATCACAAAACGTTTGTTGCATTATGCGAAGCAGCAGTTGCCAGAATCAAGCTATTATATTCCACTTGTATGTTCTGTACTTTTCTTCTGTTCCTACGTATCACTATACTGTTATTGTTACTTTGCTTTCTCGTGTATTATTGTGCTTTTATTTTTTTCCATACTGTTCTTGTACAGTTTTATAAGTTACTGTGCTGTTCATCGGTGTTACTGTATAATTTTTGGAGTGTTATTGTACAGTTGTTTTATGTTGATATGCTGTTCTTTTATGTTGGTGTAATGTTCAAGTATGTTGTTATACTCCACCTTCCGCAGCAGTGTCTCACATTCATGTCTCTTAAAGCAATATTAATGCAAAATAACACTACAGAAGACACCAAAAATCTAACTCGAGAAAAATAATTTTACCAGCTGATCCTGCAACCTGGCAAGTCTAAAATATTGTTGATCCTGCAACCTGTCAAGTCTACCATATTGTTGATCCTGCAACCTGGCAAGTCCACCACATTGTTGATCCTGCAACCTAGCAAGTCTACCACATTGTTGATCTTGCAAACTGGCAAGTCTACCACACTGTTGATCCTGCAACCTGGCAAGTCTAAAATATTGTTGATCCTGCAACCTGGCAAGTCTAAAATATTGTTGATCCTGCAACGTGGCAAGTCTAAAATATTGTTGATCCTGCAACGTGGCAAGTCTAAAATATTGTTGATCCTGCAACCTGGCAAGTCTACCATATTGTTGATCCTGCAACCTAGCAAGTCCACCACATTGTTGATCCTGCAACCTAGCAAGTCCACCACATTGTTGATCCTGCAAACTGGCAAGTCTACCACATTGTTTATCCTACAACCTGGCAAGCCCACCACATTGTTGCTCCTGCAACCTGGCAAGTCTACCATATTGTTGATCCTGCAACCTGGCAAGCCAACCACATTGTTGATGCTGCAACCTGGCAAGTCTACCACATTGTTGATCCTGCAACCTAGCAAATCTACCACATTGTTGATCCTGCAACCTGACAAGTCTACCACATTGTTGATCCTGCAACCTAGCAAATCTACCACATTGTTGATCCTGCAACCTGGCAAGTTTACCACATTGTTGATCCTGCAACCTGGCAAGTTTACCACATTGTTGATCCTGCAAACTGGCAAGTCTACCACATTGTTGATCCTACAACCTGTCAAGCCCACCACATTGTTGATCCTGCAACCTGGCAAGTCTACCATATTGTTGATCCTGCAACCTGGCAAGCCAACCACATTGTTGATGCTGCAACCTGGCAAGTCTACCACATTGTTGATCCTGCAACCTGGCAAGTTTACCACATTGTTGATCATGCAACCTGGCAAGTTTACCACATTGCTGATCCTGAAACCTGGCAAGTTTACCACATTGTTGATCCTGCAACCTGGCAAGTTTACCACATTGTTGATCCTGCAACCTGGCAAGTTTACCACATTGCTGATCCTGCAACCTGGCAAGTTTACCACATTGTTGATCCTGCAACCTGGCAAGTTTACCACATTGTTGATCCTGCAACATGGCAAGTTTACCACATTGTTGATCCTGCAACCCGGCAAGTTTACCACATTGTTGATCCTGCAACCTCTCAAGTTTACCACATTGTTGATCCTACAACCTGGCAAGTTTACCACATTGTTGATCCTGCAACCTGGCAAGTTTGCCACATTGTTGATCCTGCAACCTGGCAAGTCTACCACATTGTTGATCCTGCAACCTGGCAAGTCTACCACATTGTTGATCCTGCAACCTGGCAAGTTTACCACATTGTTGATCCTGCAACCTGGCAAGTCTACCACATTGTTGATCCTGCAACCTGGCAAGTCTACCACATTGTTGATCCTGCAACCTGGTAAGTTTGCCACATTGTTGATCCGGAAACCTGGCAAGTTTGCCACATTGTTGATCCGGAAACCTGGCAAGTTTACCACATTGTTGATCCTGCAACCTGGCAAGTTTGCCACATTGTTGATCAGGAAACCTGGCAAGTTTGCCACATTGTTGATCCGGAAACCTGGTAAGTTTGCCACATTGTTGATCCGGAAACCTGGCAAGTTTACCACATTGTTGATCCTGCAACCTGGCAAGTTTACCACATTGTTGATCCTGCAACCTGGCAAGTTTACCACATTGTTGATCCTGCAACCTGGCAAGTCCACCACATTGTTGATCCTGCAACCTGGCAAGTCCACTACATTGTTGATCCTGCAACTTGGCAAGTTTACCACATTGTTGATCCTGCAACTTGGCAAGTTTACCACATTGTTGATCCTGCAACCTGGCAAGTTTACCACATTGTTGATCCTGCAACCTGGCAAGTCCACCACATTGTTGATCCTGCAACCTGGCAAGTCCACTACATTGTTGATCCTGCAACCTGGCAAGTTTACCACATTGCTGATCCTGCAAACTGGCAAGTTTGCCACATTGTTGATCCTGCAACCTGGCAAGTTTGCCACATTGTTGATCCTGCAACCTGGCAAGTTTGCCACATTGTTGATCCTGCAACCTGGCAAGTTTGCCACATTGTTGATCCTGCAACCTGGCAAGTCCACCACATTGTTGATCCTGCAACCTGGCAAGTCCACTACATTGTTGATCCTGCAACTTGGCAAGTTTACCACATTGTTGATCCTGCAACTTGGCAAGTTTACCACATTGTTGATCCTGCAACCTGGCAAGTTTACCACATTGTTGATCCTGCAACCTGGCAAGTCCACCACATTGTTGATCCTGCAACCTGGCAAGTCCACTACATTGTTGATCCTGCAACCTGGCAAGTTTACCACATTGCTGATCCTGCAAACTGGCAAGTTTGCCACATTGTTGATCCTGCAACCTGGCAAGTTTGCCACATTGTTGATCCTGCAACCTGGCAAGTTGCTGTTTTATACAAATATTTATTGCTATACTGTTAAATTATGTTGTTTTATGGGAACACTTTTCCATCAGTGTCAATCACAATTCTGACCTACACTGCTGCACTCACAAATTGGGACACTCTCACTCACCCTGCTGTCATCTCACTCACCCTGCTGTCATCTCACTCATGCTGCTGTCATCTCACTCACCCTGCTGTCATCTCACTCACCCTGCTGTCATCTCACTCACCCTGCTGTCATCTCACTCACCCTGCTGTCATCTCACTCACCCTGCTGTCAGCTCACTCACCCTGCTGTCATCTCTCACCCTGCAGTCATCTGTCTCACCCTGCAGCCATCTCTCTCACCCTGCTGTCATCTCTCTCACACTGCTGTCATCTCTCTCACCCTGCTGTCATCTCTCTCACCCTGCTGTCATCTCACTCACCCTGCTGTCATCTCACTCACCCTGCTGTCATCTCACTCACCCTGCTGTCATCTCTCTTACAGTGCTGTCATCTCTCTCACCCTGCTGTCATCTCTCTCACCCTGCTGTCACCTCTCTCACCCTGCTGTCTTCTCTCTCACCCTGCTCTCATCTCTCTCACACTGCTGTCATCTCTCTCACACTGCTGTCATCTCTCTCACCCTGCTGTCATCTCACTCACCCTGCTGTCATCTCACTCACCCTGCTGTCATCTCACTCACCCTGCTGACATCTCACTCACCCTGCTGTCATCTCACTCACCCTGCTGTCATCTCTCTCACACTGCTGTCATCTATCTCACCTTGCTGTCATCTGTCTCACCCTGCTGTCATCTCTCTCTCCCTGCTCTCATCTCTCTCACTCTGCTGTCATCTCTCTCACACTGCTGTCATCTCTCTTATCCTGCTGTCATCTCTCTCACCCTGCTGTCATCTCTCTCACCCTGCTGTCATCTCTCTCACACTGCTGTCATCTCTCTCACCCTACTGTCATCTCTCTTACCCTGCTGTCATCTCTCTCACACTCCTGTCATCTCTCTCACACTGCTGTCATCTCTCTCACCCTGCTGTCATCTCTCTCACCCTGCTGTCATCTCTCTTATCCTGCTGTCATCTCTCTCACCCTGCTGTCATCTCTCTCACCCTGTTGTCATCTCTCTCACACTGCTGTTATCTCTCTCACCCTACTGTCATCTCTCTTACCCTGCTGTCATCTCTCTCACACTCCTGTCATCACTCTCACACTGCTGTCAGCTCTCTCACCCTGCTGTCAGCTCTATTACCCTGCTGTCAGCTCTCTCACCCTGCTGTCAGCTCTCTCACCTCTTAACTACTCAATAACCCTACCATCTCCATCCTGGTCATATCTCTCTGATCAAGGCTTCCCAGTCTTCACTATGTATTGTGTGTACTCACCTAATTGTGTTTTCATGGGTCAAGTCATAGCTCCTGAACCCTCCTATTCACTGGTCGCTACTAGGTCCACTCTCCCCCTGCTCCATGAGCTTTATCGTACCTCTTCTTAAAGCTATGTAAGAGTCATGAACTAGAAGGTCTACCAGCTGTGTGTGTGTGTGTGTGTGTGTGTGTGTGTGTGTGTGTGTGTGTGTGTGTGTGTGTGTGTGTGTGTGTGCGTGCGTGTGCGTGTGTGTGTGTGTGTGTGTGTGTGTGTGTGTGTGCGTGTGTGTGTGTACTCACCTATTTGTACTCACCTATTTGTGGTTGCAGGGGTCGAGTCCTAGCTCCTGGCCCCGCCTCTTCACCGGTTGCTACTAGGCCCTCTCTCTCCCCGCTCCATGAGCTTTATCAAACCTCGTCTTAAAACTGTGTATGGTTCCTGCCTCCACTACGTCATTTTCTAGGCTATTCCACTGCCTTACAACTCTATGACTGAAGAAATACTTCCTACTATCTCTCTGACTCATTTGTGTCTTCAACTTCCAATTGTGGCCTCTTGTTTCTGTGTCCCCTCCCTGGAACATCCTGTCTTTGTCCACCTTGTCTATTCCACGCAGTATTTTATATGTCGTTATCATGTCTCCCCTGACCCTCCTGTCATCCAGTGTCGTCAGGCCGATTTCCCTTAATCTTTGTTCATAGGACATTCCCCTTAGCTCTGGAACTAACCTTGTCGCAAACCTTTGTACTTTCTCTAGTTTCTTGACGTGCTTTATCAAGTGCGGGTTCCAAACAGGTGCTGCATACTCCAGTATGGGCCTGACATACACGGTGTACAGTGTCTTGAATGATTCCTTACTATGGTATCGGAATGCTGTTCTCAGGTTTGCCAGGCGCCCATATGCTGCAGCAGTTATCTGATTGATGTGTGCTCGGTGTTATACTCACCCCGGATCTTTCTCCTTGAGTGAGGTTTGCAGTCTTTGGCCACCTAGCCTATACTCTGTCTGTGGTCTTCTGTGCCCTTCCCCTATCTTCATGACTTTGCATTTGGCAGGATTAAATTCGAGAAGCCATTTGCTGGACCAGGTGTCCAGTCTGTCCAGGTCTCTTTGAAGTCCTGCCTGGTCCTCATCAGATTTAATTCTCCTCATTAACTTCACATCATCTGCAAACAGGGACACTTCTGAGTCTAACCCTTCCGTCATGTCGTTCACATATACCAAAAATAGCACTGGTCCTAGGACCGACCCCTGTGGGACCCCGCTCGTCACAGGTGCCCACTGTGATACATCATTACGTACCATGACTCGTTGTTGCCTCCCTGTCAGGTATTCTCTGATCCATTGCAGTGCCCTTCCTGTTATATGCGCCTGATGCTCTAGCTTCTGCACTAATCTCTTGTGAGGAACTGTGTCAAAGGCCTTCTTGCAGTCCAAGAAGATGCAATCAACCCACCCCTCTCTCTCTTGTCTTACTTCTGTTATTTTATCATAAAACTCCAGAAGGTTTGTGACACAGGATTTGCCTTCCGTGAATCCGTGCTGGTTGGCATTTATACTCCTGTTCCGTTCCAGGTGCTCCACCACTCTCCTCCTGATAATCTTCTCCATAATTTTGCATACTATACACGTCAATGACACAGGTCTATAGTTTAGTGCCTCTTTTCTGTCTCCTTTTTTGAAAATGGGAACTACATTTGCCGTCTTCCATACCTCAGGTAGTTGCGTGTGTGTGTGTGTGTGTGTGTGTGTGTGTGTGTGTGGGTAGAGGTGAGGCATAAATGAAACAAAAAATGCATCTGAACATATGAAACATAAATACAAGTCCACTACGCCAGTTTCCACTTCCTGACAACTCTGTGCCTGAAGAAATACTTCCTAACATCCCTGTGACCCATCCGAGTCTTCAACTTCCAGGTGCGACCCCTTGTTGGTGTGTCCCGTCTCTCAGACATCCTGTCCCTATCCACCTTGTCAATTCTCATTATTGTATATGTGTGTGTGGGGGGGGGGGGAGGGGGATCGGCATAACTAATCAAATAATTCCACTATTCAGCCAACTTGACACTAAAAAAGAAAATATTGATGAGAAAATTTTGCGACCACTGTCAGTCTCAGAGTTTAGTTATCCCTGAGTTACCAGACCCTGCCACCTTGAGGCCAGTAGTTCGTCTTTATGGTCCCCGCCCCTCCATCCTCTACCATCCTGGGGCATCCCTCAGATCCATATATCCAGGAGTCCGTCTGTGTCCCCTCAGGTATTCTCCCTTCCCAACTTTTCCAAGGTACGT
>NW_027195206.1:35000-107500 GCF_038502225.1 Cherax quadricarinatus | reverse complement strand
ATACATAGTAACACCATAAATACATTCATCACACTGTTATACATAGTAACACCATAAATACATACATCACACTGTTATACATAGTAACACCATAAATACATTCATCACACTGTTATACATAGTAACACCATAAATACATTCATCACACTGTTATACATAGTAACACCATAAATACATTCATCACACTGTTATACATAGTAACACCATAAATACATTCATCACACTGTTATACATGTTAACACAGAAGATACGAAGACGACGATGTTATATACAGAAACATGCATAAAATTAATTTTAACAGACTACATACTACAACATATAAACAGAAGAATAAAATTTAAAATAATTGGCCTCACCATGGTGGTGTAACCGGACGGGAAGTTCTTCTCTTCTGGCTGGACTACGGTACGAGTCTACCCGGGTGGATGTATTTACACAGCACAGATTTCTGTGTGTCCCTCTCTGTAATTACATCTGTCTGTATATAAGGATATTAAAACATTTGTTCTAATATCACATATGGGTAATGCTCCATGGTGAGGCTACATTTGAAGAGTTAAGTTCCTCTCTGAGGAAATGCTGTGTTTGGGGTTCACAGCTCTCAACGTCCCCCTCAAGTGTACTAAAACAGTTCCTGTTTTTTCTTCTGATACGAAGCTGTTTTGTTAGCCGAGTGAGTGTGTGAGTGTACAGCATATTATTGCACATTGTTTAAAGTTTGAATGGGTATGGAAGTGTTGACTACATTAATACACATTTTTAAAGTGTTAAGTGAGCTTGAGAGTACAGAGTACATTATTATACATTGTTAAAGAATACTAAGTGGGTGTGGGAGTGTAGAGTACATTAACACACATTGCTACAGAGTGCAGAGATTGACCAAGTCACTGGACAAATATCAACATAGATCGAGAAGTTGTTCCATGACAAGACTGTCTGGTAAAAAACGTCTTTTCCTCGCCCTTTTTAATGGCACAAAGCATCACTTGTTTTTTTTCAAAAATTAATACTTAAATATGACAGAGAAACCCGACTATGGCGACGAAATATGACAGGAAAAGCCGTCAAGGGCGACGACATATGAAAGGGAAACCATGTCCTGGGCGATGATATATGACAGAAATCGGGCTATGCCGACGAAGTATGACAGCGAAACCCCTCACGGGCGAAGAAATATGTCAGGGAAACCCGTCCACGGAGACGAAATATGACAGGGAAACCCCTACAGGGTGACGAAATATATAAGGGAAACCCGACTAGGGGTACAATACATGGCAGGAAAGCCCGTCTATGGAGACGAAAAACGACAGGGAAACCCTACCTGGGAGACGAAACATGTCAATGAAACCGGTTCAGAGCGACGAAATATAAGAGGGAAATAAAAGAGGGCGACAAAATATGACAGGGAAACCCCTCAATGGCGATCGAATCTGGCAAGGAAACCCGTCTGGGGTGAAGGAATATGATTTGGAAACCCGTTCTGGGGGATAAAATATGACGAGGAAACTCATCAAGGGCGACGACATATGAGAGGGAGAGCTGTCCAGGGGGACGAAATATGACAAGGAAACCCGTCCTGGACGACAAAATATGACAGCAAACCCCGCCCAGGGAGACGAAATATATAAGAGTACACATCCGTAGCGACGACATATGACAGGGAGACCTGTCCAGGGCGAAGATATATGACAAGGAAACCCATCCAGTGCGACAGAATATGAGAAAGAATCCTGTTCAGGGTGAGGGAATATGACAGAGAAACCGGTCCAGGGCGAAGAAATATTACAGGGAAACCAGTACAGGGAATCGAAATATGACAGGGAAACTCGCCCAGGATGACGAAATATGAAGATCAGACCCATCCAGGTCGACGAAATATATCAGGGAAAGCCGTACACGAAGACAAAATATGACAGGGAAACGTGTCGATGGAGATGAAATATATCAGGGAAACCCATTCAGGGCGACAAAATATGACAGAGAAACCCGTCCTGGGCGACGAAGTATGACAGAGAAACCCTTCCAACCCGACGAAATTTGATAAGGAAACCCTTCCAGGGCGATGAAATATATAAGGGAAACCTGTACAGGGCGACGAAATATGACAGGTAAACCCATCCAGGGCAATGAAGTATGACAGGGAAACCCGTCATGGACGACGAAATATGACAGCATAACCCGTTCAGGGCGATGGAATATGACCGAGAAACACGTCCAAGGCGACAAAATATTACAGGGAAATTCGTGGAGTTCAATGAAATATATCCAGGAAGACAGAATATGACATGGAAATCATTCCCGGGCGACGTAATATGACAGGAAAACTCTTCGAGGGCGATGAAATGTGACAGGGAATCCCGTCCAGGGCGACTGAATATGACAATGAAATTCGTCAAGGGCGATGAAATATGTCAGGGAAACACGTCCAGCCGACGATGTATTACAGGAAAACCCATCCAGTGTAACGAAATATGAGAGGTTTACCCGACTTGTGCAAGTTATATAACAGAGACACATGTCGAGGGAGACGAAATATCACCAGGAAAACCGTCCATGACGATAAAAAATGACAGGGATACCCGTCCAGGGCGATGGAATATGAAGCTGAAATACGTCCAGGGCGAAGAAATATGACAGGGAAACCCTTCTTGGGCGACAAAATATGACAGGAAAAGCAGGCCAGGACGACGTTATTTGAGAGGGAAACCCGTCAGGGACGACATAATAAGACAGGGAAAAATATCCATGGCGATAAACTATGACAGTGAATCCAGTCAATGGCGATGGAATAGATAGGGAAAGCCATCCAGGGCGACTGAATATGACAGAGAAATCTGCACCTGGCGGCGGTATTTGACAGGGAACCTGTCCAGTGTGATGTAATATGAGAGGAAAACCAGACTAAGGCGACGAAATATGACAGAGAAACCCGTACATGGCGACGAAATATATGAGAGAAACCCGTTCTGGGCGACGATATATGACAGAGAAACCCGTTCTGGGCAAAAAAAATGACAGGAAAACCCGCCTATAGCGACGAAGTATGACAGGGAAACCCCTCCAGGGCGACGAAATATATAACAGAAACCCGAAAAGCGAGATGACATGTGACAGTGAAACCCGTCCTGGCGACGAAACATGACGATGAAGCCCATCCAGGTCGAGGAAATATATAAGGGAAATCCATTAAGGGAGACGAAATATGACAAGGAAACCCGTCTAGGGAGACGAAATATGTCAGGAAATCTGCAAAGCCCGACGAAATATATAAAGGAAACCCGTAAAGGGAGACGAAATATGATAGGGTAACCCATACAGGGTAACGAAATATGACAGGGAAACACATCCAGGGCGATGAAACATGACAGGGAAACCGGTTGAAAGCGAGAAAATATGACAGGGGAAACCCGTCCAGGGCGATGAAATATATCCAGGGAGACAGAATATGATATGGAAATCAATCCAGGCGACGAAATATGACAGAGAAACCCGTCCAGGGCGACGAAATATGACACTGAAACTCGTACAGGACAATGACGTATGACAGGAAAACTCGTCCAGGGCGACGAAATGTAACAGGGAAACCCTACTTGGGCGACGATATTTGACAGGTAAACCAGTCCAGGACGACGAAATATGACAGGGAAATCCATCGAAAGAGACGAAATATGACAGGGAAACCCGAATTGGGAGACGAAATGTGACAGAAATCCATCCAGGGTGCCGAAATATGACAGGGAAATTCGTCCCTTGCAAAAAAATATGGCAGTGAAACCTGTTCATGGCTAGGAAATATGAGAACCAAACCTGTCAAAGGCGACAAAATATGACAGGGAAACCTGTCCTGAACGATAACATTTAACAGTGAAACTCTTCCAGGGTGATAAAATATGACATAGGAACCCTAAAAGGGAGATGGAATATGACAAAGAATCCCGTCCAGGGAGACAGAATATTACAGGAAAACCAATGCAGGACGATGAAATGTGACTGGGAAAATCTTCCAGTGCGACGAAATATGAGAGAGGAAACTCTTCCAGGGTGACGAAATAACAAGGAAACCCGTCATGGGCGAAGAAATTTGACAGGAAAAGAAAGGTATGGCGACGAGGTATGACAGGGAAACCCGTCCAGAGAGACGAAATATGATAGGGGAAACCCGTCCAGGGCTACGAAATATATCATGGAAACCCGTACAAGGCGATGAAATGTGAGAGGGAAATCCTACTAGGGCGAAGAAATATAACAGGGAAACCCGACTAGAGGACATCTTGTTACAGCGAAACCCGTCTAGGGCAAAGAAATATATCATGGAAACCCGTTAAGGGCGACGAAATATGACAAAAAAACACGTCCATGGCGATGGAGCATGATTGGGAAATCTGTCCAGGAAGACGAAATATGACAGGGAAACGAAACTAGGCGAACAATATAACGGGGAAACGAAACTAAGAGGACAATATGACAGGGAAACCTTCATAGGGCGACGAAATATGAGAGGGAATCCCGATTTGGGCAACGATGCATGACGGAAACCCGTCCTTGGGGACGAAATATGACAAGGAAACCTGTAAACAGCGAAGAAATATGACAGAGAAACTCGACTTCTGCGACGAAAATTGACAGGGAAACCCTTCCAGGAAGACGAAATATGACGGGGAAACCCGTAAAGGGCAACAAAATATTACAGGGAAACCTGTCGAGGGCGCCGAAATATGACAGGGAAACACGTCCAGGGAGACAGAATATGACAGGGGAAATTCGTCGAAGACGACGATATATGACAAACATCTGTCCAGGGCGACGAAATATGGCAGGAAACCCCATCCAGGGCTATTACATGTGACAGGGAGACCTGTCCAGAAAAATAAAATATGACAGGCAAATCAGTCAAAGGCGACGATATTTGATAGGAAAACCCGCCCAGGGGAAAGAAACATGACAGGGAAACACGTTCAGGGCGACGAAATTTGACAAGGAAACCCGTCCAGTTCGAAGATATATGACAGGGAAACCCGTCAAAAGTGACTGAATATTAGATGGAAACCCGTACAGGGCGACACAATATAAGAGCGAAACCCATCCATGGCGACGAAATATGACAGGGAAACCGGATCAGGGCGATGGAATATGACACTTGAGAGCGACGATATATGACAGGGAAATCCGTCAAGGGCGACGAAATATGACAGGAAAATGCGTCATGGGAGACGAAATATAACAGAGAAACCCGTCCAGGGCAACGAAATATGACAAGAAAATCCGTCCAGGACGATGAAATATCAAGAGAAAGCAGTCCAGGGCAATGAAGTATGAGAAAGAAACCCATCAAGGGAGATGGAAAATGACAGATTGAAAATGACGGAAATCAGTCCAGGACGATGGAATATGAGGGGAAAACCCATCCTGGGCGACGAAATATGGCAAGAAAAACTGTTCAGGGAGACGAAATATGACAGGGAAACCCGTCCATGGCGACAGAATATGAGAGGGAAGCCCATCTAGGGAGACGGAAAATGTAAGGGAAACCCGTCTAGAGCGTTGGAATATGACTTGGAAATCCATCCAGGGCGATGGAATATGAGAGAGAAACCCGACTTGTGAACCAAGGAATTTCGAAGTTGTCTGAGTTATTCTATGATGCTGGGAGATGGTTAAGTGACTTTGGTCATATGGTTCGTAAACATACCAATTTGAAGCCAATTAGATGAAGAGTTCTCGACTTAAGAACGAAAAAATCGAAAAGTTTGAGGAATAACAAAAATCAAGCAACTTTTTAAAGGTACTCCTTCAGGGATACATAATTACTCGAAAAAAAATAATAAAATTATTTGTTAAAAATAGAGAGGATAATAATTAAAAAAGAAAAGAGCAGTGTCTTCAGTGAAGGTGGAAAATGCGTTATGGTTGAGCCTGAAAGTGAACTAAAGGTGAAAGTGAACTACAGGTGAAAGTGCAAGATGAAGTATAAGTGAAACTGTATCGTGAACTACAGGAAAAATGAAACAGTTTATAACAGATGAAACTGTAACGTGAAGTGTTGGTCATGATGTAAGGTTAACTAATGCTACGTGTGTGTTGAACTGTGAAGTGTTGGTCATGATGTAAGGTTAACTAATGCTACGTGTGTGTTGAACTGTGAAGTGTTGGTCATGATGTAAGGTTAATTAATGTTACGTGTGTGTTGAACTGTGAAGTGTTGGTCATGATGTAAGGTTAATTAATGCTACGTGTGTGTTGAACTGTGAAGTGTTGGTCATGATGTAAGGTTAACTAATGCTACGTGTGTGCTGAACTGTGAAGTGTTGGTCATGATGTAAGGTTAACTAATGCTACGTGTGTGTTGAACTGTGAAGTGTTGGTCATGATGTAAGGTTAATTAATGTTACGTGTGTGTTGAACTGTGAAGTGTTGGTCATGATGTAAGGTTAACTAATGCTACGTGTGTGCTGAACTGTGAAGTGTTGGTCATGATGTAAGGTTAACTAATGCTACGTGTGTGCTGAACTGTGAAGTGTTGGTCATGATGTAAGGTTAACTAATGCTACGTGTGTGTTGAACTGTGAAGTGTTGGTCATGATGTAAGGTTAATTAATGTTACGTGTGTGTTGAACTGTGAAGTGTTGGTCATGATGTAAGGTTAACTAATGCTACGTGTGTGTTGAACTGTGAAGTATTGGTCATGATGTAAGGTTAACTAATGCTACGTGTGTGTTGAACTGTGAAGTGTTGGTCATGATGTAAGGTTAACTAATGCTACGTGTGTGTTGAACTGTGAAGTTTTGGCCAGGATGTAATGTTAACTAATCCTACTTTTGTGTTGAACTGGAGGTGAAAGTTGGTAATGAACTACAGGTGAAGGAGTAATTTACCAATCACAGCAGAAAAATAAAACGCAATATAAAATTAGGTAAAAACAATGCAACGTAATCAACTGAATAAAACAACAATAATAATACAAATAATAATACAAATTATGGCAAATAAGGCGATATTGGGATACCAGTATCAGAATTAATTCTTGAGTCAGTGGTCAGCTGGACATCCTCAACACTAGCTATAACTTGAGTCAGTGGTCAGCTGGACATCCTCAACACTAGCTATAACTTGAGTCAGTGGTCAGCTGGACATCCTCAACACTAGTTATAACTTGAGTCAGTGGTCAGCTGGACATCCTCAACACTAGTTATAACTACTATTATATGTTGTTATTCACTTAATAATTCTTCCATTTTACCTCCTACAATATCTCTTGGAAAAGTTACATATACAAAATAATTCAAAAACTTTCTACTTGAAGGTATCGGTAATTTCTTGAAACAAAAAGTGGAAGACGGGAAATTAGTGTTGAGTTCTACCTGGTGATCTTAACACCAGCGCTAAATATGTCCTTGTTACCAGTAAACATTTGCGATACTTCACATTGTTATTCAACTATTACATCTGTCCTGGAATCTTTACAAATATATACATATTTACTTATTTTTTCTCAATATCTCTGCTTCTCATTGAACATCTTTGTTTCGATTTTTTTTTCACCTTTTTATAAAATTGTGTGTGTACTCGCCTATATGTACTCACCTATTTGTGGTTGCAGGGGTCGAGACTCAGCTCCTGGCCCCGCCTCTTCACTGATCGCTACTAGGTCCTCTCTCTGCTCCATGAGCTTTATCATACCTCGTCTTAAAACTATGTATGGTACCTGCCTCCACTATCTCACTTTCCAGACTTTTCCACTTCTTGACAACTCTGTGACTGAAGAAATACCTTCTAACATCCCTTTGACTTATCTGAGTCTTCAACGTCCAATTGTGACCCCTTGTTTCTGTGTCCCATCTCTGGAACATCCTCTTTCCACCTTATTTATTCCTCGCATTGTGTCTGTGTGTGTGTCTGTGTGTGTGTGTGTCTGTGTGTGTACGTGTACGTACGTATGACCTCACCTAACTATACCCTCAGCTATGATAACACCTGGCAGGGTGTACATACGTACGTACGTGCGTACGTATACCCTGGCAGAGTGTACTTACGTACACCCAGACCCTGCCACGTAAGTACGCACGTGGCAGGGTCTGGTAACTCAGGGATAACTAACTCTGAGGCTGACAGTGTTCGCAAACTTTTCGCGTAATTAAGAGTTAATAATTTTTCCGTAGGGATGTAAGAAAGTATTTTGTTTTATCTCAGGTTGAGTAATGGATTGATTCGGAGAAGTCACAGTTTCAAAATTAGATATAATAAGGTCTAACTGGCCAAAAATCAGTAATGCCTATCTCAGTAATCTAGGAGACAAGGCCAGGAGCTGAGTCTCGACCCCTGCAAATACAATTCAGTTCATTGGTGAAGGAGAGAACATGATTATTGAGTGAGAGAGACGACAACAGAGTGAGATAACAACTACTTTAGGTAAATTAGAGGTAGTTAAGAGCAGCCAGTGAGATGATGGCAGTGAAGGTAAACGTAGCTTTTAGGTGTCTCCTGAGATGGTAAATTTTATTTTCTAGCTGAAGAGATGAAGATATTTTTTGAGATAAACGAAGATGTGGAAAAGATACCAAGAAACAGAAATATGTTTAATCATTAAATAAATAATCATTAAATAAATGATTATTTCTGGTTACTCTTTAGCATTCTTTAGCCACTGTTATATCACTTGTTTCCACATCGTAGATCTTGCACTAATGTTTTCCTTTAAATATTGTAGCTACTGTAGCCAAGTGGCTCCAGCTAATAAACCCACTATACCATTATAACTTTCAGTGATGAAAGGAAACTTTTGAAACTGTCGTAGCTACTGAAGAATTTTACAGAAATTACGACAATAATTATTTCCGTGTTTTTTTTAGCACCTTTTTGTTAGTGAAAAGAAGCTTGAGTGTCAACCTTCGTCTCTGATACAGTTCACAACAGTAAGACATTGTATCAGAAAGAATTGCAAAATATTTTTCAAGTAAATTAAACAGTAGGTGCAGGCAATGTGTATGATAGAATTGTGATTGAAGAAGAGATTGAGTTTTGAAAGCGATGACGATGCTTTGCCAGTGTTTGCTTTAATAATCTGGTAGGTCGCGAAGAATGGGTGTTTGTGATTTAACCACCAAAGCAACAGAGGTGCGTCCCTGGAGTTTCAGGATATACACGACGTCCATGACAGTGACAGTTTTCCTCATTGCATGTTCAGTGTAGGTAACTAATCTATGATGACGTTCTCTAAGAAAACTTTGAAAACTCACCGAGTCTCCCCGTAGGGGAGGAAAGAAGGGTGTAAACACTGGGCGTGTTCCCTGGTCACGCATCAATAAAATGGGTACCGGGGTGTTAGTCGGCTGGTGTGGGTCGCATCCTGGAGACAAAATTTAACTAATTTGACCGAAATGCTCTGCATAACAAAAGACTTTCCATATAGTAGTATGTCTGATGTCAGCTAGGCTTAACGCCTCAGTGGCGAGCCAAGCGACGAATACAAGGCTAAGTGATGCCCTGGATGTTGTCACGAAGCACCTTGTGATGACGTCTGGCGCCACCCTATCCGCGACCGGTCATTGCAGAGTGAAGAGTTCTTGAGAGGGAAGAGAAATCAGCACGCAATCAGCACGGCAGCCTGGTCAAGAATAAACCCATCCTATACCCTCTCAAAGCACCCATCCTATATTCTTTTAAAACAATCCAACATCCTTCCTTAATTCTCCCAGAGCACTCCAACACCTATCCTATACTCTTCCACAGCATCTAACACCCATCCTATACTCTTCCACCCATCCTATACTCTCCCAAAGCACTCAAACACTCATCCTATACTCTAACAGAGTACTCCAACAATGAATCCTATACTGTCCTACAGCACACCAACACCCATTGTATATACTCCTAAAGCACTCAACACCCATCTTGTACTCTCCCTGAGCATTAGAAAACCCATCCTATACCTATATATAGGTATGGGATGGGCTTTCTAATGCTCAGGGGCTCATATAGAAATAATTGATCTTCATAACTTTTACATGTTTCAATGTGAATCTTAACAAGTAAAAGATTTTCAATAGATTTAGTGATTTAATTAAAGGACGCATGTTGCTAGTCGTGGTACTTGTGGTGATGGTGGTGGTGGTGATGGTGGTGGTAGTAGTAGTAGTAGTAGTAGTAGTAGTAGTAGTAGTAGTAGTAGTAGTAGTAGTAGTAGTAGTAGTAGTAGTAGTAGTAGTAATAGTAATAGTAGCAGTAATAACAGTAGTAGTAGTAGTAGTAAAACGAGAGGTAACTCTTGGTTACCTTGTAATGGCGGAGTTATATTTTATGGAGTACTCGTCCTAATACTTGACATCAGTCATTAAAGATGACTCAAGTCATTTACGTTTTTAATCGTCATTTTAGACATATTAAGCAGAATAAAGGCAGTTTCGTCCTCTCTGAAATATTAGCACGAGTTCTCCTTAGAACATTTGACTTCATCACATAGAAACAAAGAGTTACCTCTACCTCTACTACTACTACTACTACTACTACTACTACTACTATTACTACTACTACTACTACTACTATTACTACTACTACTACCACCACCACCACTTGCGTTACTGGTTTTGCCTTTTCATATTATTTTGTTACCAACAGAAACTGTTGGTAGAATTCTACCAACAGAAACCGTTGGTAGAATTCTACCAACAGAAACTGTTGGTAGAATTCTACCAACAGAAACCGTTGGTAGAATTCTACCAACAGAAACAGTGCCATAAATGGTACTGAGAATCTGCTCTCCAAATTATAAATATGTTGTTCACTCTCACTGTATAAAC
The DNA here is from genome assembly GCF_038502225.1 of Cherax quadricarinatus. Lineage (NCBI taxonomy): Eukaryota > Metazoa > Arthropoda > Malacostraca > Decapoda > Parastacidae > Cherax > Cherax quadricarinatus. Next base: position 96,707 of record NW_027195206.1, on the reverse strand, counting down.
TTAGTTGCTAAGCTAAATAACTTCAGTTTTATACTGTACATTTTCAACCTCTTAAGTCTAATATACATTATACAGTGAACCTTGATGGTCCGTGTGGCTACGTACTGAACCTTGATGGTCCGTGTGGCTACGTACTGAACCTTGATGGTCCGTGTGGCTACGTACTGAACCTTGATGGTCCGTGTGGCTACGTACTGAACCTTGATGGTCCGTGTGGCTACGTACTGAACCTTGATGGTCCGTGTGGCTACGTACTGAACCTTGATGGTCCGTGTGGCTACGTACTGAACCTTGATGGTCCGTGTGGCTACGTACTGAACCTTGATGGTCCATGTGGTTATGTACTGAACCTTGATGGTCCGTGTGGCTACGTACTGAACCTTGATGGTCCGTGTGGCTACGTACTGAACCTTGATGGTCCGTGTGGCTACGTACTGAACCTTGATGGTCCGTGTGGCTACGTACTGAACCTTGATGGTCCGTGTGGCTACGTACTGAACCTTGATGGTCCGTGTGGCTATGTACTGAACCTTGATGGTCCATGTGGTTATGTACTGAACCTTGATAGTCCGTGTGGTTATGTACTGAAAGTTGATGGTCAGTGTGGTTATGTACTGAATCTTGATGGTCCGTGTGGCTACGTACTGAACCTTGATGGTCCGTGTGGCTACGTACTGAACCTTGATGGTCCGTGTGGCTACGTACTGAACCTTGATGGTCCGTGTAGCTACGTACTGAACCTTGATGGTCCGTGTGGTTATGTACTGAACCTTGATAGTCCGTGTGGTTATGTACTGAAACTTGATGGTCAGTGTGGTTATGTACTGAATCTTGATGGTCCCTGTGGCTACGTACTGAACCTTGATGGTCCGTGTGCCTACGTACTGAACCTTGATGATCCGTGTGGCTACGTACTGAACCTTGATGGTTCGTGTGGCTACGTACTGAACCTTGATGGTCCGTGTGGCTACGTACTGAACCTTGATGGTCCATGTGGTTATGTACTGAACCTTGATAGTCCGTGTGGTTATGTACTGAAAGTTGATGGTCAGTGTGGGTATGTACTGAATCTTGATGGTCCGTGTGGCTACGTACTGAACCTTTATGGTCCGTGTGGCTACGTACTGAACCTTGATGGTCCGTGTGGCTACGTACTGAACCTTGATGGTCCGTGTAGCTACGTACTGAACCTTGATGGTCCGTGTGGTTATGTACTGAACCTTGATAGTCCGTGTGGTTATGTACTGAAAGTTGATGGTCAGTGTGGTTATGTACTGAATCTTGATGGTCCCTGTGGCTACGTACTGAACCTTGATGGTCCGTGTGCCTACGTACTGAACCTTGATGATCCGTGTGGCTACGTACTGAACCTTGATGGTTCGTGTGGCTACGTACTGAACCTTGATGGTCCGTGTGGCTACGTAATGAACCTTGATGGTCCGTGTGGCTACGTACTGAACCTTGATGGTCCGTGTGGCTACGTACTGAACCTTGATGATCCGTGTGGCTACGTACTGAACCTTGATGGTTCGTGTGGCTACGTACTGAACCTTAATGGTCCGTGTGGCTACGTACTGAACCTTGATGGTCCGTGTAGCTGCGCACTGAACCTTGATGGTCCGTGTGGCTACGTACTGAACTTTGATGGTCCGTGTACCTACGCACTGAATCTTGATGGTCCGTGTAGCTATACACTGAACCTTGATGCTCCGTGTGGCTACGTACTGAACCTTGATGGTCCGTGTGGCTACGTATTGAACCTTGATGGTCAGTGTAGCTATGCACCGAACCTTGATGGTCCGTGTAGCTGCGCACTGAACCTTGATGGTCTGTGTGGCTACGTATTGAACCTTGATGGCCCGTGTAGCTATGCACTGAACCTTGATGGTCCCTCTGGCTACGTATTGAACCTTGATGGTCCCTGTGGCTACGTATTGAACCTTGATGGTCCGCGTAGCTATGCACTGAACCTTGATGGTCCGTGTGGCTATGTATTGAACCTTGATGGTCCGTGTAGCTATGCACTGAACTTCGTCGTCAAGGGCGACGAAATATGACAGGAAAATGCGTCATGGGAGACGAAATATAACAGAGAAACCCGTCCAGGGCAACGAAATATGACAAGAAAATCCGTCCAGGACGATGAAATATCAAGAGAAAGCAGTCCAGGGCAATGAAGTATGAGAAAGAAACCCATCAAGGGAGATGGAAAATGACAGATTGAAAATGACGGAAATCAGTCCAGGACGATGGAATATGAGGGGAAAACCCATCCTGGGCGACGAAATATGGCAAGAAAAACTGTTCAGGGAGACGAAATATGACAGGGAAACCCGTCCATGGCGACAGAATATGAGAGGGAAGCCCATCTAGGGAGACGGAAAATGTAAGGGAAACCCGTCTAGAGCGTTGGAATATGACTTGGAAATCCATCCAGGGCGATGGAATATGAGAGAGAAACCCGACTTGTGAACCAAGGAATTTCGAAGTTGTCTGAGTTATTCTATGATGCTGGGAGATGGTTAAGTGACTTTGGTCATATGGTTCGTAAACATACCAATTTGAAGCCAATTAGATGAAGAGTTCTCGACTTAAGAACGAAAAAATCGAAAAGTTTGAGGAATAACAAAAATCAAGCAACTTTTTAAAGGTACTCCTTCAGGGATACATAATTACTCGAAAAAAAATAATAAAATTATTTGTTAAAAATAGAGAGGATAATAATTAAAAAAGAAAAGAGCAGTGTCTTCAGTGAAGGTGGAAAATGCGTTATGGTTGAGCCTGAAAGTGAACTAAAGGTGAAAGTGAACTACAGGTGAAAGTGCAAGATGAAGTATAAGTGAAACTGTATCGTGAACTACAGGAAAAATGAAACAGTTTATAACAGATGAAACTGTAACGTGAAGTGTTGGTCATGATGTAAGGTTAACTAATGCTACGTGTGTGTTGAACTGTGAAGTTTTGGTCAGGATGTAAGGTTAACTAATGCTACGTGTGTGTTGAACTGTGAAGTGTTGGTCATGATGTAAGGTTAACTAATGCTACGTGTGTGTTGAACTGTGAAGTGTTGGTCATGATGTAAGGTTAATTAATGTTACGTGTGTGTTGAACTGTGAAGTGTTGGTCATGATGTAAGGTTAATTAATGCTACGTGTGTGTTGAACTGTGAAGTGTTGGTCATGATGTAAGGTTAACTAATGCTACGTGTGTGTTGAACTGTGAAGTGTTGGTCATGATGTAAGGTTAATTAATGCTACGTGTGTGTTGAACTGTGAAGTGTTGGTCATGATGTAAGGTTAACTAATGCTACGTGTGTGTTGAACTGTGAAGTGTTGGTCATGATGTAAGGTTAACTAATGCTACGTGTGTGTTGAACTGTGAAGTGTTGGTCATGATGTAAGGTTAACTAATGCTACGTGTGTGCTGAACTGTGAAGTGTTGGTCATGATGTAAGGTTAATTAATGTTACGTGTGTGTTGAACTGTGAAGTGTTGGTCATGATGTAAGGTTAATTAATGCTACGTGTGTGTTGAACTGTGAAGTGTTGGTCATGATGTAAGGTTAATTAATGTTACGTGTGTGTTGAACTGTGAAGTGTTGGTCATGATGTAAGGTTAATTAATGCTACGTGTGTGTTGAACTGTGAAGTGTTGGTCATGATGTAAGGTTAACTAATGCTACGTGTGTGCTGAACTGTGAAGTGTTGGTCATGATGTAAGGTTAACTAATGCTACGTGTGTGTTGAACTGTGAAGTGTTGGTCATGATGTAAGGTTAATTAATGTTACGTGTGTGTTGAACTGTGAAGTGTTGGTCATGATGTAAGGTTAACTAATGCTACGTGTGTGCTGAACTGTGAAGTGTTGGTCATGATGTAAGGTTAACTAATGCTACGTGTGTGCTGAACTGTGAAGTGTTGGTCATGATGTAAGGTTAACTAATGCTACGTGTGTGTTGAACTGTGAAGTGTTGGTCATGATGTAAGGTTAATTAATGTTACGTGTGTGTTGAACTGTGAAGTGTTGGTCATGATGTAAGGTTAACTAATGCTACGTGTGTGTTGAACTGTGAAGTGTTGGTCATGATGTAAGGTTAACTAATGCTACGTGTGTGTTGAACTGTGAAGTGTTGGTCATGATGTAAGGTTAACTAATGCTACGTGTGTGTTGAACTGTGAAGTGTTGGTCATGATGTAAGGTTAACTAATGCTACGTGTGTGTTGAACTGTGAAGTGTTGGTCATGATGTAAGGTTAACTAATGCTACGTGTGTGTTGAACTGTGAAGTTTTGGCCAGGATGTAATGTTAACTAATCCTACTTTTGTGTTGAACTGGAGGTGAAAGTTGGTAATGAACTACAGGTGAAGGAGTAATTTACCAATCACAGCAGAAAAATAAAACGCAATATAAAATTAGGTAAAAACAATGCAACGTAATCAACTGAATAAAACAACAATAATAATACAAATAATAATACAAATTATGGCAAATAAGGCGATATTGGGATACCAGTATCAGAATTAATTCTTGAGTCAGTGGTCAGCTGGACATCCTCAACACTAGCTATAACTTGAGTCAGTGGTCAGCTGGACATCCTCAACACTAGCTATAACTTGAGTCAGTGGTCAGCTGGACATCCTCAACACTAGTTATAACTTGAGTCAGTGGTCAGCTGGACATCCTCAACACTAGTTATAACTACTATTATATGTTGTTATTCACTTAATAATTCTTCCATTTTACCTCCTACAATATCTCTTGGAAAAGTTACATATACAAAATAATTCAAAAACTTTCTACTTGAAGGTATCGGTAATTTCTTGAAACAAAAAGTGGAAGACGGGAAATTAGTGTTGAGTTCTACCTGGTGATCTTAACACCAGCGCTAAATATGTCCTTGTTACCAGTAAACATTTGCGATACTTCACATTGTTATTCAACTATTACATCTGTCCTGGAATCTTTACAAATATATACATATTTACTTATTTTTTCTCAATATCTCTGCTTCTCATTGAACATCTTTGTTTCGATTTTTTTTTCACCTTTTTATAAAATTGTGTGTGTACTCGCCTATATGTACTCACCTATTTGTGGTTGCAGGGGTCGAGACTCAGCTCCTGGCCCCGCCTCTTCACTGATCGCTACTAGGTCCTCTCTCTGCTCCATGAGCTTTATCATACCTCGTCTTAAAACTATGTATGGTACCTGCCTCCACTATCTCACTTTCCAGACTTTTCCACTTCTTGACAACTCTGTGACTGAAGAAATACCTTCTAACATCCCTTTGACTTATCTGAGTCTTCAACGTCCAATTGTGACCCCTTGTTTCTGTGTCCCATCTCTGGAACATCCTCTTTCCACCTTATTTATTCCTCGCATTGTGTCTGTGTGTGTGTCTGTGTGTGTGTGTGTCTGTGTGTGTACGTGTACGTACGTATGACCTCACCTAACTATACCCTCAGCTATGATAACACCTGGCAGGGTGTACATACGTACGTACGTGCGTACGTATACCCTGGCAGAGTGTACTTACGTACACCCAGACCCTGCCACGTAAGTACGCACGTGGCAGGGTCTGGTAACTCAGGGATAACTAACTCTGAGGCTGACAGTGTTCGCAAACTTTTCGCGTAATTAAGAGTTAATAATTTTTCCGTAGGGATGTAAGAAAGTATTTTGTTTTATCTCAGGTTGAGTAATGGATTGATTCGGAGAAGTCACAGTTTCAAAATTAGATATAATAAGGTCTAACTGGCCAAAAATCAGTAATGCCTATCTCAGTAATCTAGGAGACAAGGCCAGGAGCTGAGTCTCGACCCCTGCAAATACAATTCAGTTCATTGGTGAAGGAGAGAACATGATTATTGAGTGAGAGAGACGACAACAGAGTGAGATAACAACTACTTTAGGTAAATTAGAGGTAGTTAAGAGCAGCCAGTGAGATGATGGCAGTGAAGGTAAACGTAGCTTTTAGGTGTCTCCTGAGATGGTAAATTTTATTTTCTAGCTGAAGAGATGAAGATATTTTTTGAGATAAACGAAGATGTGGAAAAGATACCAAGAAACAGAAATATGTTTAATCATTAAATAAATAATCATTAAATAAATGATTATTTCTGGTTACTCTTTAGCATTCTTTAGCCACTGTTATATCACTTGTTTCCACATCGTAGATCTTGCACTAATGTTTTCCTTTAAATATTGTAGCTACTGTAGCCAAGTGGCTCCAGCTAATAAACCCACTATACCATTATAACTTTCAGTGATGAAAGGAAACTTTTGAAACTGTCGTAGCTACTGAAGAATTTTACAGAAATTACGACAATAATTATTTCCGTGTTTTTTTTAGCACCTTTTTGTTAGTGAAAAGAAGCTTGAGTGTCAACCTTCGTCTCTGATACAGTTCACAACAGTAAGACATTGTATCAGAAAGAATTGCAAAATATTTTTCAAGTAAATTAAACAGTAGGTGCAGGCAATGTGTATGATAGAATTGTGATTGAAGAAGAGATTGAGTTTTGAAAGCGATGACGATGCTTTGCCAGTGTTTGCTTTAATAATCTGGTAGGTCGCGAAGAATGGGTGTTTGTGATTTAACCACCAAAGCAACAGAGGTGCGTCCCTGGAGTTTCAGGATATACACGACGTCCATGACAGTGACAGTTTTCCTCATTGCATGTTCAGTGTAGGTAACTAATCTATGATGACGTTCTCTAAGAAAACTTTGAAAACTCACCGAGTCTCCCCGTAGGGGAGGAAAGAAGGGTGTAAACACTGGGCGTGTTCCCTGGTCACGCATCAATAAAATGGGTACCGGGGTGTTAGTCGGCTGGTGTGGGTCGCATCCTGGAGACAAAATTTAACTAATTTGACCGAAATGCTCTGCATAACAAAAGACTTTCCATATAGTAGTATGTCTGATGTCAGCTAGGCTTAACGCCTCAGTGGCGAGCCAAGCGACGAATACAAGGCTAAGTGATGCCCTGGATGTTGTCACGAAGCACCTTGTGATGACGTCTGGCGCCACCCTATCCGCGACCGGTCATTGCAGAGTGAAGAGTTCTTGAGAGGGAAGAGAAATCAGCACGCAATCAGCACGGCAGCCTGGTCAAGAATAAACCCATCCTATACCCTCTCAAAGCACCCATCCTATATTCTTTTAAAACAATCCAACATCCTTCCTTAATTCTCCCAGAGCACTCCAACACCTATCCTATACTCTTCCACAGCATCTAACACCCATCCTATACTCTTCCACCCATCCTATACTCTCCCAAAGCACTCAAACACTCATCCTATACTCTAACAATGAATCCTATACTGTCCTACAGCACCCCAACACCCATTATATATACTCCTAAAGCACTCAACACCCATCTTGTACTCTCCCTGAGCATTAGAAAGCCCATCCCATACCTATATATGGGTATGGGATGGGCTTTCTAATGCTCAGGGGCTCATATAGAAATAATTGATCTTCATAACTTTTACATGTTTCAATGTGAATCTTAACAAGTAAAAGATTTTCAATAGATTTAGTGATTTAATTAAAGGACGCATGTTGCTAGTCGTGGTACTTGTGGTGATGGTGGTGGTGGTGATGGTGGTGGTAGTAGTAGTAGTAGTAGTAGTAGTAGTAGTAGTAGTAGTAGTAGTAGTAGTAGTAGTAGTAGTAGTAGTAGTAGTAATAGTAATAGTAGCAGTAATAACAGTAGTAGTAGTAGTAGTAAAACGAGAGGTAACTCTTGGTTACCTTGTAATGGCGGAGTTATATTTTATGGAGTACTCGTCCTAATACTTGACATCAGTCATTAAAGATGACTCAAGTCATTTACGTTTTTAATCGTCATTTTAGACATATTAAGCAGAATAAAGGCAGTTTCGTCCTCTCTGAAATATTAGCACGAGTTCTCCTTAGAACATTTGACTTCATCACATAGAAACAAAGAGTTACCTCTACCTCTACTACTACTACTACTACTACTACTACTACTACTACTACTATTACTACTACTACTACTACTACTATTACTACTACTACTACCACCACCACCACTTGCGTTACTGGTTTTGCCTTTTCATATTATTTTGTTACCAACAGAAACCGTTGGTAGAATTCTACCAACAGAAACTGTTGGTAGAATTCTACCAACAGAAACTGTTGGTAGAATTCTACCAACAGAAACCGTTGGTAGAATTCTACCAACAGAAACAGTGCCATAAATGGTACTGAGAATCTGCTCTCCAAATTATAAATATGTTGTTCACTCTCACTGTATAAACTTAGTTGCTAAGCTAAATAACTTCAGTTTTATACTGTACATTTTCAACCTCTTAAGTCTAATATACATTATACAGTGAACCTTGATGGTCCGTGTGGCTACGTACTGAACCTTGATGGTCCGTGTGGCTACGTACTGAACCTTGATGGTCCGTGTGGCTACGTACTGAACCTTGATGGTCCGTGTAGCTACGTACTGAACCTTGATGGTCCGTGTGGTTATGTACTGAACCTTGATAGTCCGTGTGGTTATGTACTGAAAGTTGATGGTCAGTGTGGTTATGTACTGAATCTTGATGGTCCGTGTGGCTACGTACTGAACCTTGATGGTCCGTGTGGCTACGTACTGAACCTTGATGGTCCGTGTGGCTACGTACTGAACCTTGATGGTCCGTGTGGCTACGTACTGAACCTTGATGGTCCGTGTGGTTATGTACTGATCCTTGATGGTCCGTGTGGTTATGTACTGAAAGTTGATGGTCAGTGTGGTTATGTACTGAATCTTGATGGTCCCTGTGGCTACGTACTGAACCTTGATGGTCCGTGTGCCTACGTACTGAACCTTGATGATCCGTGTGGCTACGTACTGAACCTTGATGGTTCGTGTGGCTACGTACTGAACCTTGATGGTCCGTGTGGCTACGTAATGAACCTTGATGGTCCGTGTGGCTACGTACTGAACCTTGATGGTCCGTGTGGCTACGTACTGAACCTTGATGATCCGTGTGGCTACGTACTGAACCTTGATGGTTCGTGTGGCTACGTACTGAACCTTAATGGTCCGTGTGGCTACGTACTGAACCTTGATGGTCCGCGTAGCTGCGCACTGAACCTTGATGGTCCGTGTGGCTACGTACTGAACTTTGATGGTCCGTGTACCTACGCACTGAATCTTGATGGTCCGTGTAGCTATACACTGAACCTTGATGGTCCGTGTAATTACGTACTGAACCTTGATGGTCCGTGTGGCTACGTATTGAACCTTGATGGTCAGTGTAGCTATGCACCGAACCTTGATGGTCCGTGTAATTACGTACTGAACCTTGATGGTCCGTGTGGCTACGTATTGAACCTTGATGGCCCGTGTAGCTATGCACTGAACCTTGATGGTCCCTCTGGCTACGTATTGAACCTTGATGGTCCCTGTGGCTACGTATTGAACCTTGATGGTCCGCGTAGCTATGCACTGAACCTTGATGGTCCGTGTGGCTATGTATTGAACCTTGATGGTCCGTGTAGCTATGCACTGAACTTTGATGGTCCGTGTAGCTATGCAATGAACCTTGATGGTCCGTGTAGCTATGTACTGAACCTTGATGGTCCGTGTAGCTATGCTCTGATCCTTGATGGTCCGTGTAGCTATGCACTGAACCTTGATGGTCCGTGTGGCCACGTGTCGACGTGGGTTCGTGGAGATATAATGGTTGGAGTTAAACACACTTGTTGGATGGTATCACATATATTCACAGTTTGTGGAAGAGGGGGCGCAACCTGCCGTGTGTTGCCTGGCGTAGGTCTATGCGAGAACTGAGAGGGCTACAGCGATTCTCACGTACACATGCGCATCACGTGACGTCACACATGCTAGTCGCTGAGCCTACTGACTAGGGAGCCTAAATGTATATGTATGGATGATACGATCTACGATATACTACACAAGTACGTACAAGGGAATTCAGTAGCTATACTGATATATGTATTGAACCTTGATAGTCCGTGTGGCTACGCACTGAACCTTGATGGTCCGTGTGGCTACGTACTGAACCTTGATGGTCCGTGTGGCTACGTACTGAACCTTGATGGTCCGTGTGGCTACGTATTGAACCTTGATGGTCTGTGTGGCTACGTACTAAACCTTGATGGTCCGTGTGGCTACGTACTGAACCTTGATGGTCCGTGTGGCTACGTACTAAACCTTGATGGTCCGTGTGGCTACGTACTGAACCTTGATGGTCCGTGTGGCTACGTACTGAATCTTGATGGTCCGTGTGGCTACGTACTGAACCTTGATGGTCCGTGTGGCTACGTATTGAACCTTGATGGTCTGTGTGGCTACGTACTAAACCTTGATGGTCCGTGTGGCTACGTACTGAACCTTGATGGTCCGTGTGGCTACGTACTAAACCTTGATGGTCCGTGTGGCTACGTACTGAACCTTGATGGTCCGTGTGGCTACGTACGGAATCTTGATGGTCCGTGTGGCTACGTACTGAACCTTGATGGTCCGTGTGGCTACGTACTGAACCTTGATGGTCCGTGTGGCTACGTACTGAACCTTGATGGTCCGTGCGGCTACGTACTGAACCTTGATGGTCCGTGTGGCTACGTACTGAACCTTGATGGTCCGTGTGGCTACGTACTGAACCTTGATGGTCAGTGAGGCTACGTACTGAACCTTGATGGTCCGTGTGGTTACGTACTGAACCTTGATGGTCCGTGTGGCTACACGTTGAACCTTGATAGTCCGTGTGGCTACGTACTGAACCTTGATGGTCCGTGTGGTTACGTACTGAACCTTGATGGTCCGTGTGGCTACGTACTGAACCTTGATGGTCCGTGTGGCTACGTACTGAACCTTGATGGTCCGTTTGGCTACGTACTGAACCTTGATAGTCCGTGTGGCTACGTACTGAACCTTGATGGTCCGTGTGGCTACGTACTGAACATTGATGGTCCGTGTGGCTACGTACTGAACCTTGGTGGTCCGTGTGGCTACGTACTGAACATTGATGGTCCGTGTGGCTACGTACTGAACATTGATGGTCCGTGTGGCTACGTACTGAACCTTGGTGGTCCGTGTGGCTACGTACTGAACATTGATGGTCCGTGTGGCTACGTACTGAACATTGATGGTCCGTGTGGCTACGTACACTATCAGCTGTAGTTCACTCTTACTCCTACAATAACAATATTATTGTGTATTTTTTAAGGCGTCTAAAACTGTAGTTTATTACAAACTCACCTGTATAAGTCACCTGTGTGAGTCACCTGTGTAAGTCACCTGTGTAAGTCACCTGTGTAAGTCACCGGTATAAGTCACCTATGTAAGTCACCTGTACTTCACCTTACACCTTCTCCTTAACATCACCTCACATATTAACATGTAGTTCACCTTACACCTTCACCTTAACATCACCTCACATATTAACATGTAGTTCACCTTACACCTTCACCTCAACATCACCTCACATATTAACATGTATTTCACCTTACACCTTCACTTCAATATCACCTCACATATTAAGATGTAGTTCACCTTACACCTTCACCTCAACATCATCTCACATATTAACCTGAAGTTCAAATCTGAGGTAATATTGTATTTTTTATTTCCACTATTTTGGTTTACATTCAAATATTTTATGATATACCTAACCACATAAATATATTTGAAATATCTCCATAATTTTTACTTTCATATTTATTATTTTAATTGTAAAATATAAATTAAACGTAACAAAATTATTTTTGATCATAAATTCTGCTCTTCACATATAATAATTTACTAATATAATTTTGTTTTGCATCTTTTGTAGGAGAAGGGCTGGTGAAGCTGGTGAAGGGCTCTTGTTCCAAGAAATTAAAGTTAACGTCCCCTTCCCCGGGTCAAACCTAATTAACCAGCCTCTGTATAACCTCTCTAGGTTCACAATTTTCTTCCTCATTAATATTAATATTAATTAATAAACATAATGATTAACTATGGCAAGTAGAACTAAAACGTTTAGTGCAGCAGAGTGAGCCAGGCTGACAGCTGAGTTAGTCAGCCCAACAGCTGAGTCATCCAGCCTTACAGCTGAGTCAGCGAGGCTCAGGGTCCCATACAGAGTCCATTGTTTTCCCCATGGTAAATTGTTCCCTCCATTCCTGCTACTTTAATACAATCATGGCACCATCATTGTTGTTCCCACCATTCCTCCTACTAAGATATCATTCAAAAGTAATTGAAAATAATTCAGTGATGTTGAAAAACAGACTTTCTTTCCTCTGGTGATTGTTGTATCATTTATATAACGTAACTCCATAGATAAATATTAATGAAGGTCACACAAGTTATTCTTCAGTGGAAGTTCACCTACCACAGTATTATAAAAAAATAATAAATATTTCAAATGCAAGAAAAATGCTTAATATTGGTTGTAACTTTCTGGAGAATAAATATCTTGTTAACGGTTGAAGTCAAGTGTATCAAAACTGACGTAGTTTTGACTTACATTATTTTTAAGCTTTGCTTAGTTTTTCAGTTTGATGTTTAAAACTATTTTTGTTAAAAAAAAAAAAAAGAACAATCAATTAGAGGCAACAAAATTTCTGTCTTGCAGTAAGACAAACTAATCTTGAAAGTTTGAAGCTGATCAGACGAGTCATTCTCCAGTTATCATCAAACGATAACAAATCTGTGTCCAGGTTATATAACTTTGTCCATTGGTCTCCCACACATGCAAATAGTCCCATGAAAGTTGCTCTAAATGTAATACACGAACTTTGAAAATTTGACGCCGATCGAATAAGTCATTCTCCAGTTATAAACGAAACTGTAGGGAAAATAAAAGAAACATTCTGCTGAGTTTAGCGAAAATGTGAAAGTTTTGGGAATCACAATCCTCGTTAGAGGAAAAAAATATTGAAAAACGATTTTTTTTAGTTTTCTTTTGTTATATCTTGGAGATCGGTCATCCTGTGATATTTAACTATTGTAAGAGAATATGATCATCACTTAATATTATAGGTCGAAAGTCCCAGTTTATAGCTAAAATAGAGACTTTCGGCGTTATATTATTATCTGTTAATATATAAAAATACCATGGTATTATCACTATTATTTTATTTATTATTATTATTATTATTATTATTATTATTATTATTATTATTATTATTATTATTATTATTATTATTATTATTATAATTATTATGGTTAGGTAGGATTTCTTATGTATATAGAGCATACAAGTCTCGGAGCCATCAGGTAAATTGTTCAATTGTTTATGTCCGGCTGACTGACGTTTGGATCAGGTGATCCAACCTGATGACGGGTTAACAGACTGGCAGGTAGTCAGTCCGCTCCCTGTTCTAGCCTTGACAACTGATCGTATATTGGTTCTCTCTTAGGTGTATACAGTTTGAATGGGTTTGAGAATTAGGCTCTACAGCTGACTCAGTTTGTTCCTCATTGCTCTGAAGATTGTTTTGATATTTATATTCTTGGTCAGTTCAGTAATTCATAGAGATACGTCTTCTCAGACAAACTCTTGCTTTCTACTTCCTTTACGGCCGGATTCAAAGGTCTTGTTGAATCTTGTACATTTTGTAGTTTGAGTTTATACAGTCTTGTTAAGATAGACGTAAATGTTACTGAAGACTTAATTACAGGAAGAAAAATTAATCTTCCTTATTAATGTGATATTTCCATGATTTTGAACTAAATATGTATATTGTAAATTTATTGTACATAAAATATTAAGATATAATATTAGGTACAGAGAGAAGATAAAGTATTGTATTTAAATACTTTAATACATTTGATTATTCTATGGAGTTTCCTAGTTGAAATTATTTCCCCTAGACTCTAAAATATCTTTAACTAACTCTGATCCAAAATCTTGTTGCCTATGAAGAAAATAGTGCCAGACCACATTCTGAAGTTCTTTATAAAATTTCTTATTCGCAGCATCTTTTATCATTAATCTTGTCTTTAATTTTTTTTACAATCCTGTAAGAAAATTATTGGAGCTTTATTTAAAAATAATTTTTTTTAAATTATTAAAAAATGACAAACTGGCATTTACATGGATCAAAATCATTGTAAATAATATTCCCAGCCTTTAAGGTTTGAAGCCGAGCAGAAGCAGCATTCTCTAGTTATTACAAGGAACACGATTTATTTAATAAAACTGGCAAATTTAGTTTACACAGTTTACAGTGAAGGTTAAACTTTCTTTTAATAAATTTCACAACAGTGAAAGTCTTAAGTGGATCAGAAAAATCATTCTTCAATAATTGATCTCATTCCCATGATTCCAAGTTTATTTTTAACAATTTCGGTTAAATAATAAATTTGCACCTACACGGAGTAACTTATGAGGTATCCTTCTCATAGTCGTAATGACACGATTGCAAACAAACCGCAATACGGGTGGGGCTTGAACTCACGGCAGATGAGTCGTTAAACTCCAGGTCAGAGTGTAATCCACTGGACCAGCTGGGCAGCTTCGCTATCTCTGAAATATTAGCAAGAATTATCCTCAAAGCAATAAACCAGCCATCATATAGCCACTACTACTACTACTACTACTACCACAAGTACTACAACTACTACTACCACTTGTACTACTATTACTACTTACAAGAAATATATTATGCTTTACACCTCACTCTGTTCCTGTATACACCCCTCTGTGTAACAGCTTGATAAAGCTAATGAAGAGCGAAACGTTGCCACAGTAAAATGTCACATTAGTTGCACTTGTTTCCTTTTACCTAACATATTATCGGTAATTCTACCAACATTATTACATGTTGTGACATGTTATATGTCCTTATTTTCCTTTGCTGTATTGTTACCATGTTACAACATGATTTAACATATTGTAGTAACATGTGACATGTCCTGTTTCTTAATTTTCCTTTACTGCTGACGTTTCCTGAAATATCTGATGATATTCTCATCACTTATAACCCAGACTAGGCAGGTCCTACTCATGTACAATCCTTCTCACTTATATACCTCTATAACCTATTATTAAACATCTTCATTTAGTTACAATAAACCAATTAAGCAAATTGTTCCTCTATTTGAAAACTTTATTCCAGTAGACATTAGCTTTAGTAAACTTTAAGTAGATGATAACTGTGGTGAAGTATAGAAAATTGAATTAGACAAATATAGATTTGTTAAATTGTTCTATTATTTCTTCTGGCTGCTTTTTACCCTTCATAAGATAATTTTCAGCAATGTCTTTTATGTCTAGTTCACAAGTGCATCTCTCTTGTCTCATCACCACACCTTAATTAATTTCTCTCACTGTCACTGTCTTCAAAATACTGTTAATCAACATTTACCATGGATGTGTATGTGTGGATGCAAGACATAAGTGTTAATGTTACTATGTTTAAATGTATTTAAAATGACATAACAGCAAAAGGCAAGACTGAGGCAAAATTACCTGGCATCCACAACAGAAGAAAGACGACAATGAAAAAACAGGTAATTTGTGGGATTCTCTGACATTATCACTTCCATGTCATTCGCATTTAGTTTCACGCTCTAATGTGTGTTTAAAATTTGTTTTATACCTCGATCCAGTTTTTATTTCCTCCTAACGTAGTAAGTGATTTTTTTTCTAATTAAACGATATATTGTTTTCTGTGGCGCATTAGAATACTTGGTTAATTTCCGCCTGGAAATTTCTGAGGGAATTAAAAACCAAAGATGTGTTCGACTTGCCAACACCAACAATACTTTATTCAGTTATGTCAGAAATCACAGTCGTCCCATTAACTGGTCCTCTGCTTAACTATCTAGACTTCTAGCCTTCAAAAACGTCGTCTTGTTGAATCAGCTGTCATATACAACTTTCCCAGCATACCTCTTAGTCTTGGAATTGCTTCTGTAGATTATTAAATGCATCGTCAAATGTTATAATCTTCAGAACAAACATGACTTCACTGATCACTGTATCCTCTTCCACTCTTTTCCTTTTGATCTTGTGTTGTGATCTGTGATGTACAGAAGTTAGCATATACTCTACCATGAATTGTCTGGGACACTATGGTGATAATGTCTAGGTGGATTGTCGTCTAACTAACCATAATACAGTTCACATTAATTTCATTAAATACTTTCTTTATTTCATATCTGCTAATTAAATTATTTTTCAGTTTGTAAGTCTTGCTTAAATGTTGCAATGATTAATCATGAAACAGTTTAAAATCGTACTGAGAAAGTTGTGAGTACAAGTATTGTACTCACACCTGTTATGATAACACAAATAATTACTATCGATAAATTATAAATAGGTAATTAACCTTTACACAAACTATAAGAAAAAATAAAAATGAATTAGGAAGGTAGACAGCCACACTGAGATCCAGCTCTGGGGCCCTGATGCTCACCAGGTCAAACACTATCATTTTTTTCTATTTTCTTGCTTTTTTTCTCTTATTTATGTCATATTACACTTTCATATAATGTCCTTTTCATATGATGTCCCTTTTTTTCTAAATCTAAATTCATCCCACTTAAATCCATTGTTTCTGGTTCTTACCTGGTTCGACACCCTCAATACCTTATTAATATCTCCTTTGTTTATGCCCGTCATCCACTTATACACCTCAATGATATCTCCTCTCATTCTACGTGTCTCCAGAGAGTGAAGATTTAAGGCTTTAAGCCTATCTTCTTACAGCAGATTCCTTACACAATATATCATTTCAGTCATTCTTCTCTGTATGTTCTCCAATGAGTATATATCCATCCTGTAGTAAGGAGACCAAAACTGAGCTGCATAATCTAAATGAGGCCTCACTAGTGATGTACTGAGCAACATTATCTAAATGAGGCTTCATCAGTGATGTAGAGACCTCACCAGTGATCTCTTTAGCAGGACATGCCTAGTACGATAGTGAGAGCCTCTCGCCACTGCCACCACTGCACCAGACGAACCTGGCCCATGGCCGGGCTCAGAGAGTAGAGAAACTCTCGAAACTCTTCAAAGGTAAGGTGTATACTACCCACCACCACGCCCCTTTCTCCAAAACCCCCCACCACCACGCCCCTTCCCCGAAACCCCACCACCACCACACCCTCTTTCCCAATACCAACTTGTGTACATTTAACTCATGGAATCTCATTACCACCTACCTGGAGGGTGTTCCAGGGGTCAACGCCCCCGCAGCCCAATCCATGACCAGGCCTCGCAGTGGATCAAGGCCTGATCAACTTGAGGTATCTGTCTTGGCCTCTGACACTTATTGTGTTCTCTTAGTGTACTCACGGCACCCCTGCTGTTTATTGGGCGAATGTTGTACCGTCTGCCGAGCCTCATGCTTTTATAGGGAGTGGGTTTCCTATGTAGATTTGGGGCTAGGTCCTCTTGGATTTTCCAGGTGCAAATTATCTTTCTCGCCTACGTTCCAAGAAGTATAGGTCAGGGGACTTCAAATGGTCCCAGTGATTGAGGTGTGCAGCTGTACTTATACGTGCAGTGTAAGTTCTCTGTATATTCTCCAGCTCTACCTACCTTGAATGGGGCTGTTAGTGTACAACAGTATTCCAGCCTAAAGAGAACAAGTGATTTTAAAAGAGAATCTTCATTAGCTTGGCTTCCCTTGTTTTGAAGGTTCTCATTATTCATCCTATCATTTTCCTAGCAAATGTGATGATGAAATTATTGTAATCCTTATGAGTGCAGCTTACTTATGTTAGTGTACATAGTGCACCTTAGAGCAGCTTACCTATGTTAGTGTGCATAGTGCACCTTAGAGCAGCTTATTTATGTTAGTGTGCATAGTGCACCTTAGAGCAGCTTACTTATGTTAGTGTGCATAGTGCACCTTAGAGCAGCTTACTTATGTTAGTGTGCATAGTGCACCTTAGAGCAGCTTACTTATGTTAGTGTGCATAGTGCACCTTAGAGCAGCTTATTTATGTTAGTGTACATAGTGCACCTTAGAGCAGCTTATTTATGTTCTTGAAATAACAGCCAAATTGACTGTGTCTTCAGCTTCAGTCTTTATATTTTCTTCGATGTGGTAAAATTTTGTTTCTATTACTATTGGTAGAATTACCGACAATGTTAGGTAAAAAGACACAAGTGCGACATTTTATTGTGGCAACGTTTCGCTCTCCAGGAGCTTTATTAAGCCATTACAAACAATACATGGACACAGAGGATATATAAAGGCTTATAGTGAGGTGTAATACTAGTGGTGGTAGTAGTAGTAGTGATATAAGTAATAGTAGTAGTAATACAATATGGAAGAACAGTCAACTTGCATATCAGTAAAAGGTTATAAAAGCTATTACTTGAGTAGCATAAAAACAGGTTTGACAAATATTTCCGTTAGTGGTTGGATTTTAGAAGGTTTGTTTTAGTGTTCCTCCTCTGTTATGTATTAGCAGCAGCGACTATGTGATGGCAGGGTTTATTGTTTTGAGCAGGATTTTTGCTAATACTTCAGAGGTGATGAAGCTGCCTTTATTTTGCTTGACTGCGTCAGAAAAAACGATTAATGATGATTCAAGGCATTTACGTCTGTGGAAATTAGGTTCTCTGATCACTAGTAGGGTGTCGTTTAATTTAATGAGGAGATTGGTGGAATTACGGTGTTGTACGCAGGCGTTGTTCAAGTTATCGTTCCTACATGCGTTAAGGTGTTCACTGACACATGTTTCGAGGTTCCTTGTTGCTTCACCTACATATATTCTGTCGAAACCTTCACAAGGTATAGTGTAAACTCCTGCTTTGACTGGTTCGTGGTTGTTCGACTTTGTCCTGGTTAGATCCCTTATGGAAGTGCTGGATGTAAGGGCGACTCTAGTGCTAGTTTGTGGGAGCACTTTAGACACGTTCAATGCAACCTGGCTGCTGGTAGGAGTGGTGTTGGTGCGTGGAGAATTAATGATCTGAAGAGCTTTTTACTTGCAGTCCTTCGTGAAAAAGGAAGGAAAATGTAGATCAGTGAAGGTTTGGTGTAAGTACATTCCTCGTCAAGAAACTCAGGACTACAAATTCGGTATTATGCTCTTAGGAAAAATTCAATGATGATGCCTTTATTCATCTTAGATTATTGACTGGAATAGAAGTGGATGAGAACATTTTTGTTTGCAGGTTTACGGTAAACTTGAAATCTTAGAAAGTTACCTACTTTGTGAATGAGGACGTTTAGAAAAGGTTGTTTATCAGGGATTCTGGTCCCATTGAGTATTAGTGCAGAGGTACAGAAGTTTTGCGATTGAGCTTAATCTTTAATGTGTGTTACCTGTTTATGTATGTGTATATTACATGTCCATGTATGCACTCACCTATATGTGGTTGCAGGGGTCGAGTCATACTCGTGGCCCCGCCTCTTCACTGGTCGATATTAATTCACTCTCCCTCTACTCCATGATCTTTGTCATAATTCTTCTTAAAGCTATTTATGGAACTTGCTTCCACTACTTCACTCTCCAGATTATTACAATTCCTGACCATATGACTCATCTGGGTTTTCAGCTTCCAATTGTGCCCCCTTGTTTCTGTATCCCATCTCTGAAATATTCGATCCTTGTCTACCTTGTCAATGCCTCTTAGTATTTTATACGTCGTTATCATGTCCCCTCTATCCCTCTTATCTTCTAGTGTCATCAGGTTGAGTTCCCTTAACCTCTCCTCATAAGACATACCCCTCAGTTCCGGGACTAATCGTGTTGCAAATTTTTGCACTTTTTCCAATTTCGTGACGTGTTTGACTAGGTGAGGGTTCCATCCTAGCGCTGCATATTCCAGTATAGGTCTTACGTACACGGTGTACAATGTCGTGAATGACTCCTTACTCTGATGTCTGAAAGCCAATCACAGGTTTGCCAATCTCCCATATGCTGCAGCATCTATTTGATTGATGTGTGCCTCAGGGGACATGTTCGTTATAATGCTTACCCCAAGATCCTTTTCTTTAATTGACGTTTGCAGCTGTTGGTTTCCTAACCTGTACTCAGTCTGCGGTCTTCTGTGTCCTTCCCCAATCTTCATGACCTTACACTTACTGGGGTTAAACTCCAGGAGCCATTCGTCTGACCATACTTGTAGTTTGTTCAGATCCCCTTGTAATCGTAACTGATCTTCGCCCATTTGAATTCTCCTCATCAGTTTCACATCATCAGAGAACAGTGACACTTTTGAATCTATTCCTTCCACCATGTCATTCACGTATACAAGAAACAGCACCGGGCCTAGGACTGAGCCTTGTGGAACCCCATTCGACACATGCGCCCACTCCGACACTTCAGCACGTAGCAACATTCGTTGTTTCCTTCCTGTCAAGTATTCCCTGATCCATTGCAGTACTTTCTCCGTTATTCCTGCCTGCTCCTCTAATTTTTTGCACCAGTCTCTTGTGTGGTACTGTGTCAAAAGCCTTCTTGCAGTCTTGAAAGATGCAATCTACCCATCCCTCTCTCTCCTGTCTTACTTCTGTTACCTTATCGTAGAACTCAAGGAGATTTGTGACACAGGATTTCCCATCTCTGAAGCCGTGCTGACTGTCATGTATGAGCCCAATCTTTTCAATGTGTTCCACGGCTTTTCTCCTGATAATCTTTTCCATGAATTTACGTACTATACAAGTCAGTGACACTGGTCTGTAGTTTAATGCTGCCTGTCTGTCTCCTTTCTTAAAAATTGGAACTAAATGTGCTGTCTTCCATTCCTCAGGCAACTGCCCAGTTTCGATAGATTTACTGAAGATTGCTGCTAGCGGCACACACAGTTCCTCTTCTCCTTCTCCAGTATCCATGGAGATATGTTATCTGGGCCCACCGCCTTTGAGGTATTGAGTTCGTCTAGCAGTTTCTTCACTTCTACCTTGGTTATGTGTATTGTGTCATACTACCTCCAAAGTTTGCTGGAAGCATTCCTAATTCTATTGTGAATACTTCTCTAAATCTTTTGTTTAGTTCATCACATACTTCTTGTGAGCTCCCCTCCTTCTTTCCTCAGCCTGATTACCTGGTCCTTGACTGTTGTTTTTCTCCTAATGCGACTGTATAACAACTTTGGTTCAGATTTGACTTTTGATGCTATGTCGTTCTCGTATTGCCTCTGGGCCTCTCTCCCTGCATACTCGTTTCTGGTTCTTCTGCTCAGCTTCTTGTTTTCTTGAGTCTTTTGCCTTCTATACATTTTCCATGCTCTAGCACACTTGCCTTTGGCCTCTTTACACTTCCAGTTAAAATTTGGGCTCACTCTGGTCCTACCATTATTTTTCTGTTTCCCTTTGGTATGAACCTTACCTCTGCCTCCCTGCGCTTAGTGGTCACTATTTCCATCATTTCATTTACTGTCTTTCCATCTAGTTCTCTTTCCCACTGCGCTTCATGTAGGAAACTTCTCATTCCTATGTAGTCCCCTTTTTTGAAGTTCGGTTTCTCACTTTGTTCTCGTGCTTCTGCATTCTCCAGTGTTAACTCTACAAGATATTTAAAACTCAGGACATCATGATCACTAGCGCCAAGGGGTCTTTCGTGAGTGATATCCCCTATGTCTGAACTATTCAAGGTGAATATGAGATCCAGCCTTGCTGCATCATCCTCTCAACATTCCTCCCATCTCCTCAAAGCTCCACTGTTTTTATATGAGCAATGCTACTCCTCCCCCTCCTCTGTTCTCTCTGTCTTTCCTCATAATCTGATATCCAGGTGGAAAAAATGCATCTGTTATCATCCCTGTAAGTTTTGTCTCTGTTAGTGCTATGATGTCAGGTGATGCATCAATGATGCGTTCTTGCCACTCTTCACTCTTATTTGTTATTCCATCTGCATTGATGTACCATACCTTTAGCTTCCTTTTCATTACTGTATTTTGGGAGATGGAAGAGGAAGGTGCAGACTGGGAGAGTGGGAGGCAGGGCAGAATATTATGGGAGGTTGCTGTGATTGTGGAATTAGTACATAGGGGGGGGTGGCTATGGAGTTAGGTTCGTTTCTGCTGACTGTTTAGTTGATATGTGGTGACAGGGGTTGAGAGGTTTCTGTAAGCATTTGTGTTTGATGTTCCCCCAAAGGCTGAGCTTTCCTGTCTGTCGTTGTCTGTCCTGTCTCTCTTTCCTTCCACTGGTTTTGTCTTGCTCTCACTTTCAGTTGTTCCCTTTCCTTTCGTGTTCTGTCTCGACTGAGGAACACTTTTGGATAATCTGGAGAGTCCTTTAACAGTGGTTTCTGTTGTAGTATTCTGTTCCCTACCACATCTGTCTTGAATGCCAATTTCATTGGTCGATTTTTTCCCTTTCGAATACCCCTCAAGTCTGTGAAAATTTTCTGAAACATATCCCTCTCTCCTGTTATTGCAATGATTTTCTTAATCTCTGTTTCCTCACGATGCTTTCTTTCATCATAGGTCTGCCCTTCAGCCTCCTGAAGCACATGAATAATTATTGACCTCTCCCTCTCCTCTTCCCATTTCTTTTCCCTCTGTATCTCTGGATCTGATTTAAGCATGTCCTTTGCTGTTTCCCTAATCATCTCCCAGACACCATGATGACCTGATATTACTGCTGCGAAAGACTGCTTAGCTCCATCCCCTCCTTCAGTCGCCTCACTGCCTGCTGATGTTCCCATTTCAGTCATCTTGCTCCTTTCGGACCTTATCTTTAGATCCTTCTTCATCACATCCATTTCTTCCTCCAATCTCAGTATCTTTGCCTCAGCTACTACAGCTCGTGATTCCCACTTCTTGCTCTCTGCAGATATTTGTTCTGACATGTTATTGCAAAGCTCGTTTAACCTTTTCTCCCATTGTTGTTCCATTTTGTTCTTAAGCCGTTCTACCCATTCTTCCTTTTCCGACCAGCCATTTTGTTTTTATCCTGTTGGGATATTCTAGATGCTTCAGCTTATCGCAAAAATGTGTGTGTGGTGGTGGGGGGATTTATGAGCTAATGTGTTAGGTTAGGTTTGTCTATGTGTGTGTGTGTGTGTGTGTGTGTGTGTGTGTGTGTGTGTGTGTGTGTGTGTGTGAGTGTGTGTGTGTGTGAGTGTGTGTGTGTGTGTGTGTGTGTGTGTGTGTGTGTGTGTGTGTGTGTGTGTGTGTATGTGTGTGTGCATGTGTGTGTGTATGTGTGTGTGTATGTGTATGTGTGTGCGTGTGTGTGCATGTACGTGTGTGTGTATGTATATGTGTATATGTGTATATATGTATATATGTTTATGTGTGTGTATGGGTGTGTATGTGTGTGTGCGCGTATGCGTGCGCACGCGCTTTTGTCTTAGTCTTAAAAAAGGGGGGAGGGTTCATATATCACACTACTCTTTTGAAGATTATAGAATTATTTCAGACTCATGTACTCACCTAGTTGTACTCACCTAGTTGAGGTTGCGGGGGTCGAGTCCGAGCTCCTGGCCCCGCCTCTTCACTGATCGCTACTAGGTCACTCTCCCTGAGCCGTGAGCTTTATCATACCTCTGCTTAAAGCTATGTATGGATCCTGCCTCCACTACATCGCTTCCCAAACTATTCCACTTACTGACTACTCTGTGGCTGAAGAAATACTTCCTAACATCCCTGTGATTCATCTGTGTCTTCAGCTTCCAACTGTGTCCCCTTGTTACTGTGTCCAATCTCTGGAACATCCTGTCTTTGTCCACCTTGTCAATTCCTCTCAGTATTTTGTATGTCGTTATCATGTCCCCCCTATCTCTCCTGTCCTCCAGTGTCGTCAGGTTGATTTCCCTTAACCTCTCCTCGTAGGACATACCTCTTAGCTCTGGGACTAGTCTTGTTGCAAACCTTTGCACTTTCTCTAGTTTCTTCACGTGCTTGGCTAGGTGTGGGTTCCAAACTGGTGCCGCATACTCCAATATGGGCGTGTGTGTGTGTGTGTGTGTGTTTACTAGCTTGTGCTTCTTTAAGAAAGAGGGGGGAGGGTCACGTTAACACACTACTGTTGCTGATGTTGGTTCAACGGTACTCTCCCGGCCCGGATCTTTGTTGTTGTTGGTTCACCGATACTCTCCCGGCCCGGATCTTTGTTGTTGTTGGTTCACCGGTACTCTCCCGGCCCGGATCTTTGTTGTTGTTGGTTCACCTGTACTCTCCAGGCCTGGATCTTTGTTGTTGTTGGTTCACCGGTACTCTCCCGGCCCGGATTTTTGTTGTTGTTGGTTCACCGATACTCTCCCGGCCCGGATCTTTGTTGTTGTTGGTTCACCGGTACTCTCCCGGCCCGGATTTTTGTTGTTGTTGGTTCACCAGTACTCTCCCGGCCCGGATTTTTGTTGTTGTTGGTTCACCGATACTCTCCCGGCCCGGATCTTTGTTGTTGTTGGTTCACCGGTACTCTCCCGGCCCGGATCTTTGTTGTTATTGGTTCACCAGTACTTTCACGGCCCGGATCTTTGTTGTTGTTGGTTCACCGGTGCTCTCCTGGTCCGGATCTTTGTTGTTATTGGTTCACCAGTACTTTCCCGGCCCGGATCTTTGTTGTTATTGGTTCACCAGTACTTTCCCGGCCCGGATCTTTGTTGTTGTTCGTTCACTGGTACTCTCCCAGCCCGGATCTTAGGACACTAGGCTACGCTACTTTTTTGAAGATTATAGAATTATTTCTCACTCAATTCCTATTAATATATACTAATATTTACTATAATAATAATTACCGGTGAACACGTGTTTGTATGTACGTACTTGTTTACTAGCTTGTCGCTGTCAGGGGGGGGGGTTTACTAGGCTACACTACTCTTCTGAAGTCAGGGAGAGAGTGATGGTATAACATACAACCAGCAGAGCGAGACACTGAGACCAAAACTAAACACATAGAGGCAAGTGATGTCGTCTGCACAACAATGGAGGTTCCTGCTGGTGGCTGCTATCAACTCCTTCACTTTGTAACTCCAGGAACTTTATCATGCATTCAAGTTTTTATTTTCTTTTTCTTTTAAGACTTGGTATTCACTCATTTTTCTTATTAACTACATTCACAACACCAACAGCTGGGGACTGACTAATTTTTTCTTACTTTCAGTATTTACTTAATTACTCGTTTATGACCTTATCACTACACTGCTGCTATAACCCACCAATATCTGTATTTATTAATATTTCAGATCACACCGTTCACCCAACTGGATATTTTGTGTCAACACTGCAGCCAGCAGCCTCATCAGCTGACTGCTACCCTCCCTCACTCAGCATTCATTCAAATTTAAATTGTAAAATTCTTGATCTTATCACATTATTCACACTCTTGAAAGCTGTTACACTCTTGTAGGTATGTTCACTGATTCACTCACGTACGATGACCGCTAATAATATCTTAGGACAGCCACTAGAACGCTAAATCGTGGGAGCACTATTTAGCGATACTGCTTACCGTGTATGTGTATGTGTGTATATGTGTGTGTGTGTGTGTGTGTGTGTGTGTGTGTGTGTGTGTGTGTGTGTGTGTGTGTGTGTACTCACCTATTTGTGGTTGCAGGGTCGAGTCTTAGCTCCTGGCCCCGCCTCTTCACCGGTTGCTACTGGGCCCTCCCTCTCCCCGCTCCATGAGCTTTATCAAACCTCGTCTTAAAACTGTGTATGGTTCCTGCCTCCACTACGTCATTTTCTAGGCTATTCCACTGCCTTACAACTCTATGACTGAAGAAATACTTCCTAATATCTCTCTGACTCATTTGTGTCTTCAACTTCCAATTGTGGCCTCTTGTTTCTGTGTCCCCTCCCTGGAACATCCTGTCTTTGTCCACCTTGTCTATTCCACGCAGTATTTTATATGTCGTTATCATGTCTCCCCTGACCCTCCTGTCCTCCAGTGTCGTCAGGCCGATTTCCCTTAATCTTTCTTCATAGGACATTCCCCTTAGCTCTGGAACTAACCTTGTGGCAAACCTTTGTACTTTCTCTAGTTTCTTGACGTGCTTTATCAAGTGCGGGTTCCAAACAGGTGCGTGTGTGTGTGTGTGTGTGTGTGTGTGTGTGTGTGTGTGTGTGTGTGTGTGTGTGTGTGTGTGTGTGTGTGTGTGTGTGTGTGTGTGTGTGTGTGTGTGTGTGTGTGTGTGTGTGTGTGTGTGTGTGTGTGTATGTGTGTGTGTTACCTGTTCATGTATGTGTATATCACATGTCCATGTGTGTACTCACCTAATTGTACTCACCTAATTGTGGTTGCAGGGGTCGAGACTCAGCTCCTGGCCCCGCCTCTTCACTGATCGCTACTGGATCCTCTCTCTCTCTGCTTCCTGAGCTTTGTCATACCTCTTCTTAAAACTATGTATGGTTCCTGCCTCCACTACTTCACTTGCTAGGCTATTCCACTTGCTGACAACTCTATGACTGAAGAAATACTTCCTAACGTCCCTGTGACTCGTCTGAGTCTTCAGCTTCCAGTTGTGACCCCTTGTCCCTCTGTCCCCTCTCTGGAACATCCTATCTCTGTCCACCTTGTCTATTCCCCGCAGTATCTTGTATGTCGTTATCATGTCTCCCCTGACCCTTCTGTCCTCCAGTGTCGTCAGTCCGATTTCCCTTAACCTTTCCTCGTACGACATTCCCTTGAGCTCTGGGACTAGCCTTGTTGCAAACCTTTGTACTTTCTCTAACTTCTTGACGTGCTTGACCAGGTGTGGGTTCCAGACTGGTGCTGCATACTCCAGTATGGGCCTAACATACACAGTGTACAGTGTCTTGAACGATTCCTTATTAAGGTATCGGAACGCTATTCTCAGGTTTGCCAGGCGCCCGTATGCTGCAGCGGTTATTTGGTTGATGTGTGCCTCCGGTGATGTGCTCGGTGTTATGGTCACCCCAAGGTCTTTCTCCCTGAGTGAGGTCTGTAGTCTTTGTCCACCTAGCCTATACTCTGTCTGCGGTCTTCTTTGCCCCTCCCCAATCTTCATGACTTTGCATTTGGCTGGATTGAATTCGAGAAGCCAGTTACTGGACCACATGTCCAGCCTCTCCAGGTCTCTTTGCAGTCCTGCCTTATCCTCGTCCGATTTAATTCTTCTCATCAACTTCACGTCATCTGCGAACAGGGACACTTCAGAGTCTATTCCTTCCATCATGTCGTTCACATATATCAAAAATAGCACTGGTCCTAGAACTGACCCCTGTGGGACCCCGCTCGTAACAGGCGCCCACTGTGATACCTCTTCACGTACCATGACTCGTTGCTGCCTCCCTGTCAGGTATTCCCTTATCCATTGCAGTGCCCTTCCTTTTACGTGTGCCTGATCCTCCAGCTTCTGCACTAATCTCTTGTGGGGAACTGTGTCAAAGGCCTTCCTGCAGTCTAGGAAAACGCAATCTACCCAACCCTCTCTCTCATGTCTTACTTCTGTTACCTTGTCATAAAACTCCAGGAGGTTTGTGATACAAGATTTGCCTTCCATGAACCCATGCTGGTTTTCATTTATAATCTTGTTCCTTTCCAGGTGTTCGACCACTCTCCTCCTGATAATCTTCTCCATGACTTTGCACACAATACATGTCAGACACACAGGTCTGTAGTTTAGTGCCTCGTTTCTGTTTCCTTTCTTAAATATGGGGACTACATTAGCTGTCTTCCATTTCTCAGGTAGTTGCCCAGTTTCAAGGGATGTGTTGAAGATTGTGGTTAGAGGCACACACAGCATCTCTGCTCCTTCTCTAAGGACCCATGGGGAGATGTTGTCCGGTCCCATCGCCTTTGAGGTGTCAAAGTCACTTAAGAGCTTCTTCACCTCCTCCTCAGTTGTTCGTATGTCATCCAACACTTGTTGGTATATTCCCTCTTGATGTTCCCTTCTGTTCTGTCTTCCCACAGCCCTTCCTGTCTCTACTGTAAAAGCTTCCTTAAATCTCCTGTTCAGCTCCTCACATACCTCCTGATCATTTCTTGTGAGTTCTCCACCTTCTGTCCTTAATCTGATCACCTGGTCTTTGACTGTTGTCTTCCTCCTGATGTGGCTATACAACAGTTTCGGGTCAGTCTTGATTCTCGATGCTATGTCATTTTCATATTGTCGCTGGGCCTCCCTCCTTACCTGTGCGTACTCATTCCTGGCTCTGCGACTGATCTCCCTATTTTCGTGTGTTCTCTGCCTTCTGTACTTTTTCCATTCTCTATTGCACTTTGTTTTTGCCTCCTTACACCGTCGGGTAAACCAGGGGCTCGTTCTGGTCTTCCCGTTGTTACTGTTGCCCTTGGGAATAAACCTTTCCACTGCCTCCTTGCATTTTGTTGTTACATATTCCATCATTTCATTTACTGGCTTTCCTGCCAGTTCTCTGTCCCACTGGACCTCCCGCAGGAAGTTCTTCAACCCTATGTAGTCCCCTCTTTTATAGTCAGGCTTTTCCCATTCTACTCCTGTTATTCTCTCCACTTGCAGCTCTACTATGTATTCAAAGCACAGAACCACGTGGTCGCTAGCTCCTAGGGGACTCTCATACTTGATGTCCTCAATGTCTGAGCTGCCCAGGGTGAACACAAGGTCCAATCTTGCTGGTTCATCCTCCCCTCTCACTCTGGTAGTGTCCTTAACATGTTGGTGCATGAAGTTTTCCAGCACCACGTCCAACATCCTGGCTCTCCATGTTTCGGGACCCCCATGTGGCTCCAGGTTTTCCCAGTCAATCTCCCTGTGGTTGAAATCCCCCATAACCAGCAACTTTGCTCTGCTGGAGTGAGCTCTTCTTGCCACCTCAGCAAGTGTGTCCACCATTGCTCTGTTGCTCTCTTCATATTCCTCTCTTGGCCTCCTGCAGTTCTGTGGTGGATTATGCATCACTGCAATGACCACTTTGTGTTCCCCAGACTGAAGTGTACCTGCTATGTAGTCTCTTTCTCCCGTCTCATCTATTCCTTCCATTTTCTCGAATTTCCATCTGTTTTTTACGAGCAGAGCAACCCCACCTCCCCCCCTGCCCCTTCTATCTTTCCTCATGATCTGGTATCCTGGTGGGAAGATTGCATCTGTTATTGTCTCCATGAGTTTTGTTTCTGTAACTGCTATGATGTCTGGGGACTTCTCATTGATTCTTTCTTGCCATTCCTCATGTTTATTCGTTAATCCATCTGCATTTGTGTACCAAACCTTCAACTTCTGTTCTAATACTGTAACTGTGGTGCGGGGGGTGGAAACAGAGGGATCGGTGTGTGATGGTTGGTTTGGATTGTTCAGTTGCCTTGGGGGTGTCGTGGCTGGAGTCCTTCTGCAGGTGTTTCTGGGGGGTGCGCTTGTCCTTCCATTTGATCCTGGGTCATTCTGCTCTCCTTTTTCATTTCCTCCCATTTCTCCTTTCGTTTTTGGACTCTCTCTTTCATTGTCTTCCTTTCGTCCTGTGTTCTGTCTCGGTCGAGGTACACACTCCGGAACTCCTGCTTGCCTCTCAGCAGTGCTTTCTCCTGCAGGATCATGGTTCGGGTTGATTCTGCCTTGAAAATTACTTTGAGAGGCCGATTCCTTTACTTTGTGAACCACCCAATTCTCCGAAAATTTGCCACCTGGGTCATGTCCCCCTCGCCTGTCACCTTCATGATGTCTTCAATCGCTTTTTTCTCCTCCTGCTTTCTTTCATCATAAGTTTCCCCTTTAGCTTCGTCTAGCCCATAGACAAACACGGATCTCTCCCTTTCCACCTCCCACTGTGACTCCCATTGCATCCTCTGATGTGTTTTAGTTCCTTCCCGTGGAGTGTTCCTTCCTTCAGTCCCTTCCCTCGTTATGGCCCCTATGCTTCTTGGTTTATCCTTCCTGCTCACCTGCTCCTGGCCCACACAGGTATCTGGTAAGGTCCTTGCACATGTCCTAGTTCCTTCGATGTCTTCCAACCTCTCTTTCTGTCCTAGTGTGCTCCCTGTCTTTGTTTTGGCCCCATGTGGGTTTGACAGGACCTCTGCATATAGTTTAGTGTGTGTGTTTGCGTGTGTGTCTGTTCACCTAATTGTACTCACCTAATTGTAGTTGTAGGGGTCAAGACTCAGCTCCTGGTCCCGCCTCTTCACTGAACGATACTATCCTGTCTTTCCCTGCTCCATGAGCTTTATCATACCTCGTCTTAAATTAATATATGGTTCCTGCCTCCACTACATCACTCGCCAGACTGTTCCACTTTCTGACTACTCTATGACTGTGATTCATGACTGTGACTCATCTGAGTCTTTAACATCCAAAAGTGACCCCTTGTTTCTGTGTCCCCTCTCTGGAACATCTTGTCTCTGTCCACCTAGTCTATTCCACGCAGTATTTTCTATGTCGTTATCATGTCTCCCCTAACCCTCCTGTCCTCCAGTGTCGTCAGGCCGCTTTCCCTTAACTTTTCTTCGTAGGACATTCCCCTTAGCTCTGGAACTAACCTTGTCGCAAACCTTTGCACTTTCTCTAATTTCTTAACGTGCTTGACCCGGTGCGGGTTCCAAACTGGTGCTGCATACTCCAGTATGGGCCTGACGTACACGATGTATAGTGTCTTGAAAGATTCGTTACTTAAGTATCGGAACGCTAATCTCAGGTTTGCCAGGCGCCCATATGCTGCAGCAGATATCTGGTTGTTGTGTGCTTCCGGAGACGTGTTCGGTGTTATACTCACCCCAGGATCTTTCTCCTTGAGCGAGGTTTTCAGTCGTTGGCCACCTAGCCTATACTCTGTCTGCGGTCTTCTTTGCCCTTCTCCGATCTTCATGATTTTGCATTTGGCAGGGTTGAATTCGAGAAGCCAGTTGCTGGACCACTTGTCCAGCCTGTCCATGTCTTTTTGAAGTCCTGCCTCATCCTCATCTGATTTAATTCTCCTCATTAACTTTACATCATCTGCGACCAGGAACACCTCTGAGTCTATCTCTTCCATCATGTCATTCACATGTACCAAAAATGGCACTGGTCCTAAGACCCACCCCGGTGGGACCCCGCTCGTCAAATGCCCCACTGTGATACCTCATCACGTACCATGACTCGTTGTTGCCTCCCTGTCAGGAATTCTCTGATTCATTGCAGTGCTCTTCCCGTCATACGTGCCTGATTCTCTTGTTTCTGCACTAATCTCTTGTGTGGAACTGTGTCTTCCTTCTGTTACTTTATCATAAAACTCCAGAAGGTTTGTGACACAGGATTTGCCTTCCTTGAATCCGTGCTGGTTGTCGTTTATACTCTTGTTACGTTCCAGGTGCTCCACCACTCTCCTGATAATCTCCATGACTTTGCATACTCTACAAGTCAGTGACACTGATCTGTAGTTTAGTGCTTCTTTTCCGTCTCCTTTTTTAAAAATGGGAATTACATTTGCCGTCATCCATACCTCAGGTAGTTGCCCAGTTTCAAGGGATGTATTGAAGATTGTGATTAATGGCACACACAGCATTTCTGTTCCCTCTCTAAGAAGCGACGGGGAGATGTTATCCGGTCCCATTGCCTCTGAGGTATCCAGGTCAATTAGCAGCTTCTTCACCTCCTCCTCAGTTGTGTGTATGTCATCCAGCACTTTTTGGTATATTCCCTGTTGGTGTCCCCCTTTGTCCTGTCTTCCCAGAGTCCTTCCTGTCTCCACTGTAAATACCTCCTTCAATCTCGTGTTGAACTCCTCGCATACCTCTTGATCGTTTCTTGTGAGTTCCCAACCTTCTTTCCTCAGCATGATCACCTGGGCTTTGACTGTTGTCTTTCTCCTAATGTGGCTATACAGCAGTTTCGGGTCAGACTTGACTTTCGATGCTATTTCGTTTTCGCACTGTAGCTGGGCCTCCCTCCTTATCTGTGCATATTCGTTTCTGGCTCTTCGACTGATCTCATTTTCCTGGGTCCTTTACCTTCTATACCTCTTAAATTCTCTAATGCACTTAGTTTTTGCCTCCCTACACCTTCATGTAAACCAAGGACTCGCTTTGGTCTTCCCACTGTTTCTGTTGCCCTTGGGAACAAACCTTTCCTCTGACTCCTTGCATTTTGTTGTTACATATTTCATCATTTCGTTTACTGACTTTACTGCCCGTTCTCTGTCCCACTGAACCTCCTGCAGGAAGTTTCTCATACCTGTGTAGTCCCCCCTTTTACAGTTTGGCTTTTCCCATTCGACTCCTGTTACCCTCTCCACCTGTAACTCGACTATGTAATCAAAACTCAGAACCACGTGATCACTAACTCCAAGGGGCCTCTCATATGTGATGTCCTCAATGTCCGAACTGCTCAGGGTGAACACAAGGTCTAGTCTTGCTGGTTCATCTTCCTCTCTCTCTCTGGTAGTGTCCTTGACGTGTTGATACATGAGATTTTCCAGGACCACATCCACCATCTTGGCTCTGCATGTGTGTGTGTGTGCGTGTGTGTGTGTGTGTGTGTGTGTGTGTGTGTGTGTGTGTGTGTGTGTGTGTGTGTGCGTGTGTGTGTGAGTGTGAGTGTGTGCGTGTGTGTGTGTGTGTGTTTGCGTGCGTGTGTGTGTGTGCGTGCGTGTGTGTGTGTGTGTATGTGTGTGTGTGTGTGTGTGTGTGTGTGTGTGTGTGTGTGTGTGTGTGTGTGTGTGTGTGTGTGCGTGTGTGTGTGTGTGTGTGTTTACTTACCTAGCTGTGGTTGCAGACGTCGTGCAACAGCTCCTACTACTAGGTGACTCTTCCCTCTCCATGTGCTTTATTATACCTCTTCTTAAAGGTATCTATGGATCCTGCCTTCACTTCATCACTTTCCAGAGTATTCCACTTCCTGACAACTTTGTGATTGAAGAAATGCTTTCTAACATCCCTGTGATTTATCTGAGTCTCTATGGAACATCCTGCGGTCTTCACCGTGTCGATTCCTCTCAGTATTTTATATGTTGTTATTATGTCCCCCCTACCTCTCCTGTCCTCCAGTGTCATCAGGCCGATTTCCCTTAACCTCCCCTCGTAGGACATACCCTTTAGCTCCGGGACAAGTCTTGTTGCAAACCTTTGCACTTTCTCTAGTTTCTTTACGTGCATGGCTAGGTGTGGGTTCCAAACTGGTGCCGCATACTCTAATATGGGCCTAACGTACACAGTGTACAGGGTCCTGAACGATTCCTTATTAAGGTGTCGGAAAGCTATTCTCAGGTTTGCTAGGCGCCCATATGCTGCAGCAGTTATTTGGTCGATGTGCGCCTCAGATGTGCCTGGTGTTATATTCATCCCAAGATCATTTTCTTTGAGTGAGGTTTGTAGTCTCTGGCCCCCCTGGACTGTACTCCATCTGTGGTCTCCTTTGAGCTTCCCCAATCTTCTCGAACCTTTATCAAACTTCGTCTTAAAATTATGTATGGTTCCTGCCTCCACTACGTCAGTTTCTATGCTATTCCACTTCCCGACAATTCTATGACTGAGGAAATACATCCTAACATCCCTTTGACTCATCGGAGTCTTCAACTTCCAGTTGTGACCTTTTGTTACTGTGTCCCATCTATGGAACATCCTGTCCTTGTCCACCCTGTCAATTCTTCGCAGGATTTTATATGTCGTGATCATGTCTCACGTAAGTCTCCTGTCCTCCAGCGTCGTCAGGCCGATTTCTCTGAACCTTTCTTCGTAGGACAATCCCTTTAGCTCTGGGACTAGTCATGTTGCAAACCTTTGCACTTTCTCTAATTTCTTGTCGTGCTTGACCAGCTATGGATTCCAAACTGACGTACATGGTGAACAGAGTCTTGAAGGATTCCTTAATGAGGTAACGGAACGCTGTTCCTTAGTTTGCCAGGCGCCCATATGCTGCAGCAGTTATCTGGTTAATGTGAGCCTCAGAAGATTTCCTCGGTATTATAGTCACCCCAAGATCTTTGGCCATACCTTACATTTTATGGGGATTGATTCAAGGAGCCATTTGCTAGACCAGACTTGTAGCTTATCCGCTTTAATTCTCCTCATTAACTTCACATCATCAACAAACAGAGACACTTCTGAAAGTATCTCTTCCGTCACGTTGTTCACATGTGCCATAAACAGCACAGGTCCCAGGACCGACCCCTGTGGAACCCCGCTTGTCACAGGCCTCCTTGCCAGATATTCTCTGATCCATTGCAGTGCCTTTCCAGTTATGCGTGCCTGATCCTCTAGGTTTTGCATTAACCTCTTGTGAAAAGCTTTGTCGAAGGCCTTCTTGCAGTAAAAGAAATTGCAATCTATCCACTCTTCTCTCTCGTGTCTTACTTCCGTTATGTTGTCATAAAACTCCACTAGATTTGTGACACAGGATTCCCTTCCCTGAAACCGTGCTAGTTGTCATTTATATTCTTATTTCGTTCTTGGTGCTCCACTTCTGATAATCTTCTCCATGACTTTGCATACTATACACGTCAATGACACAGGTCTGTAGTTTAATGCTTCGTGTCTCTCTCTCTTGAAAATTGAGACTCCATTTGCCATCTTCCATTCCTCAGGTGTGTTATTTCATGTCTATGTATATACGTGTGTATATGTTTTACAAAATTAAATAACGTTCTTACTGTTGTTTTAGGCTACCATACTGGACGTACAAATACGTTTACCTTTTCTTTTTATTTTGTTCCCAAATGCTACCTGTAAGTGAGTGACTGAAAATTGCTTTTCATAGTTTAGAAAAACAATATATATTTCCCTGAGGAAATGACGTCTTACTATTTCCTAGAGTTATCTGTAGTTATGAAGGGTTGTTGAGGCTTGTGAGTATATACTTCCAATCTTTGTTATGTCATAAGCGCGCTAGATCGCCCTCGACATCAGCACACAGTGAATAAGAACGTGGAAATTATATAGCATTTCAGCGAGAGTTTTCTTCTCTGCTCATACAGTGTTTCCCAACATTCCCTCTCAAATATTTGTCAAACAATATGTTAAAGCTACTTGATAGATTGCTCCATTTTTGTTGAAACTATTAAAATTCTGGAAATCACTGCATAATAAAAAGATACGAATATTACATGTAGAGTCGTCATAGCAGCAAGTAAGACTGTTCAGATATAATATAATAAGCAGTCTATTATTGAGTCCAGTAAACGTTATTCCTTAACGAAACATAGCCCCACTAAACGTAGCCCCACTAAACGTAGCCCCACTAAACATTTGTTCTGAATATTGTGTCATCATACCCAAGACGAATGTTAATGTTGTTAGAAAAGAACTTTAACAAAGATTAGATAAAAAGCATTAGCCTCTATAAAATTTCAAAATATTGTCAGTTAATTCGATCATGTAGGTAACTTAATATACACCATGAAACTCTCCTTCACTACATTAAGCTACATTACAAAGCCTACTACACCAAGTTATATATTTCTTTGCAATTTATTAACATACATAAAATATGTAATATTATCCATTTGTCCTGGACAAATAAACTGACAACCTAATTCGCGCAAGTAGCCAACACATCAGACTTATTATAATTTTGCACGTGAAGTACTAAACCCATGGGAGTCATGCAGCTCCACACGGCGTGAAAGTACAATTCACTGTCTGTTTAGCACTTTTGCCAGACAGTTACTTGAGGGGAACCTCTGATGAAACTTCAGTATGTACTGAACCATTATTATGCCACGAGAATGGGAAGAAAATTAGAAGACAGGTTGAGACAGCGGAGGAAAATTTTAAAAAGACCGGACAAGTGACGAAAATAACAGTGAGCCTAATTCTCCCGAGTAGTGAAATGCGGCGGGTTTTATCCGTAGATTCTGTCAGTGCTTTCTTCTGCATGATAGTCACTCCGTTTTCTACCGTGTTTACATGTGCGTTTCTAAACGATCGCAAGCAATACCAGGAATTATATATTCATTATTTAACGTTTAACCTAGATTTTTCTTAATTAAATCTCAGTGAAACACAAATAATGAGAATACATAAAG
Organism: Cherax quadricarinatus; assembly: GCF_038502225.1. Classification (NCBI taxonomy): domain Eukaryota; kingdom Metazoa; phylum Arthropoda; class Malacostraca; order Decapoda; family Parastacidae; genus Cherax; species Cherax quadricarinatus. The sequence goes on along the minus strand of NW_027195206.1, from coordinate 60,946 downwards.
TGAAGAGGAACAAGCAGTAGCCAGAGTTGAAAACAATGCGCTTATGTGCGGTGCCAGGAGCTGCAGGTAGGCATTTTATCCTCAGACTAGCAGTATCTATTTTCTTTCTACCAAAAAACTGCTCTAATTGTGTATCTATTTCTCTGCCTGTATATTTACATGCATGCATAATTCTAATTATATTTACATTTGTGAGCATAAAATTGCACATTTTTTGACAAATATTCTTCGGTAAACCAATTTATTAATTATGGATTCTTTTCATGAGAACCGTCTCCGACTGAATAATCTCACGTTTATGATGCAAAACTCACACCCTGGAACATTGGGGCGTAAGTTTTGCCCCATAAAGGTTGAAACATGTTAGTGGAATTCCACCATGAAAAGTCTGCTAGGTAGTTTCAGACACAAAAGTCCCATTATAGAACGAGTGATTAGTTGATTTTCCCATTTAATGTTGTAGAACAGGTTTCTGTTGCATTTAAAACATTTTCCACAACTATAATCATGTGCCTCCTAAACACCAGGAAAATCACTATTCCTAGATTAACCAAAACTTTGATTTTAGGAATCCAGTAATTAATTACCTCAGGTTTCCGCCATGCTGAGCAGATGAATATTAGATCATCAGCGGTTTCTGTCATAGCTGAAAAATGGTCATTGTCTTGGAGGTGATTGAAAAGTTGCTTTTCGAAAAAGAATATGTTATTGTTGGAAAAGACATAGAGATCAGTGGAGAAAAATTATAGCATGAATAGTTTGGTAGTTGGGGTGTACCACACACCACCACAATACAACACACCATAGGACTACAATACACAACATTCACCACATCACACTACATACCACGACACATTACACACCAAACACACGACATACCACAACGCACTACACACCACAACACACTACACACCACAACACATTACACACCACAACACACCACACACCACAACACACAACACATCACAACACACAACACACCACAACCCACCACAACACACCACAACACACCACAACACACCACAACACACCACAACACAACACAACACAACACACCACAACACACCACCACAATATACTACAACACATCATACAACCCCACAGAAGACACAGCACAACACAACACACAACAACACACCACAACACAACAAAACACACCACACACCACATCACACAACACACTACACACCACATCAAACAACACACTACACATCACAACACACTACACATCACAACACACTACACACCACATCACATTATACACCACAACACATTACACACCACAACACACTACACACCACAGCACACTACACACCACAACACATTACACACCACAACACACCACAACACACCACAACACACCACTACACACCACTACAACACACCAGAAGACACAGCACAACACACAACACAGAACATATCACAACACACCACCACAATATACCACAACACAGAACACAGAGAACACACCAGACACACAACAACGCACAATACACACAACACAGAAAACACACCACCACAACACACAACATACCACGTACCACCATGTCTCATCTTGCACCACCTCTTGTTATATTACTCTCTACGCACTTCCTCACCTGTAAGAGACTGCAGCAAAAGCAAAAAATCTAGTAACCATAGCAAGCAATAAAATAATTCCTCTCTTCCCCTCAGGCTCACACATTTTCGAGGGATCGCTATGCACAGTGTACACTGCTGGGCTCCGTAGCCTCCCTATGAGTGACGTTCCTGGAAGAATCTAGCAGCGAGCCTGGGTGGTTAACTGGGTCTGGTTTATGGTGGTTGTTAGTGTTGTGCTTGTTTACCGATGATATTGTTACTTTTGTTATTAACATTGTTGTTTTTACCGTTGTTATACTGTTGTTACAATTGTTGTTAACTTCCTCGAAGTCTTTCATTTATCACTTCAGAACACCTTATTCAATCAGCTTCAAATTTTCAACCCTGGTTAACTATTATTAAATGAAGTCATAGAATTATGTATGTGGTCATGTATTAGCTGGTATGCTTATGTATATACCTGTGTATGAGTGCTATGTTTATGTATTCATAAACGTATTCATATGTTATACAATGTATATATATATATATATGGTTGTGTGTACAAAACAACCACTGTGAAAACCAGTGAAATTTCAAGCTCTGTCGTGATATCTCACATTAACGAGAAGCTGTTTACTGTGATCTTATTGCATGTTTGTGTGTGTATATACATGTGTTTGTGTGTGTGGTTTTAGGGGTCGAGTCACAGCTCCTAGCCTCATCTCTTTGCCTGTCGCTACTAGATTTACTCTGTGTGTGTGTGTGTGTGTGTGTGTGTGTGTGTGTGTGTGTGTGTGTGTGTGTGTGTGTGTGTGTGTGTGTGTGTGTGTGTGTATGGGTGTGTGTGTGTGTGAGTGTGTGTGTGTGTATGTGCGTGTGTGTGTGTGTGTGTGTGTCTGTGTACATGTGTGGACGCGCGCGAGCGAGATACATACGATGATTCCTATAGAGTTGTGGAATTTTAACAGGATTTAAAAAAAACAATGTTCAGATTGTTTAAATAACAGTGTTCAGAGTGATTAAATAACTCTGTTCATAATATCTAAATAACAGTGTTCAGAGTGTTTATAAAATAGTACTACTGACAGTGTCGTAATAACAGGGTCAGAGTGTTTAAATAACAGTGCTCAAAGTGTTTAAATACCTGTGTCTAAACAAGAGTGGTGAGAGTGTTTAAAAACCAGTGTTCAATCTTGAGACTACTAGTGGTCAGTGATTCTGTCACTGATAGCTGCAGTCTTGAGAATACTAGTGCCTAGTGCTTCTGTCCCTTTTATAATCCATCTCACTGGACTGGTTTCCCTGTCATGTTCCATCTCCCTGGGCGGGTTTCCGTGTCATATTCCATCGCTCTTTACGGGTTTCACTGTCATATTCCATCGCCCTGGACGGGCTTCTCTTTCATATTCCATCACCACTGACGAGTTTTCTTGTCATATTCAATCGCCCTGGACGGGTTTCTCTGTCATATTCCATCGCCCTGGATGAGTTTCTCTGTCATATTGCATTGCCCTTGACGGGTTTGTCCGTCATCTTCCATAGCCTTGGACGGGTTTTTCTTTCATTTTCTATTAATATGGAACTGTTTTTCTGTCGTTTTCTATGCAATGGATGAGTTTTCCTGTCATTTTCTATTTCAATAGACAGATTTTCTTGTTATATTCCCTCTCTTTGGACGCTTTTCTGCAATATTCCATCGCCTTGTACGGGTTTCCCGGTTATTTTCCGTCAACCTGGACAGGCTTCTCTGTCATTTTCGATTGCCCTGAAATTGTTTCCCTGTCACATTCCAACGCCCTAGACGGGTTTCCCTATAATTTTTCATCGCCAAGACGGGTTTCCCTGTCATATTCTATCTCCCTGGACGGGTTTCTCTGTCATATTCCATCACCCTGGACGAGTTTTCTTGTCATATTCAATCGCACTGGACGGGTTTCTCTGTCATATTCAATCGCCCTGGACGAGTTTCTCTGTTATATTGCATCTTCCTTGACGGGTTTGTCTGTCATATTCAATCGCCCTGGACGGGTTTCTCTGTCATATTGCAGCTTCCTTGACGGGTTTCGATATCATATTCCATCTCCTTGGACGGGTTTTCCTGTCATTATCCACAACCCTGGACGGGTATACCTGTCATTACCCACCGCCCTGGACGGGTATCCCTGTCATTATCCACCTCCTTGGATGGGTATCCCTGTCGTTATTCACCACACTGGACGTGTTTCCCTGTCATTATCCACCACCTTGGATGGGTATCCCTGTTATTATCCACCACCCTCGACGGGTATCCCTGTCATTCTCCACTACCCTGGATGGGTATCCCTGTCATTACCAACCACCCTGGACGGGAATCTCTGTCATTATCCTCCTCCCGGGACAGGTTTCTCTGTCATATTCCATCTCCCTTGTCTGGTTTTCTTGTCATTTTACGACGCCCTTGACGAATTTCTTCTCTTTTACTCCATCGCCTTGGATGTGTTTCCCAGTCACATTCCTTCGCCCTAGAGAGGTTTCTTTCTCATATTCCATGAGAGATGACAGGTGTCCTTATCATTTTCCATCGAGCTTCCTGGATTTCCTCTGTCATTTTCCGTCGCAATGGACTGCTTTTCTGTCATAATCCATAACTCTGAACTTGTTTCTCTCTCATATTTACTCGCCCTGGACAGGTTTCCATGTCATTTTCCGTCGTCATAGACGGGTTCCTGTCATTTTTCAATTGTCCTGGACGAGTTTCCTTGTCAGATTCCATCACCTGGACGGGTTTCGTTGTCATTTTCAATCGCCCTGGAATAGTTTCCCTGTCATTTTCCATTGACCTTCACGGGTTTCCCTCTCATGTTCTATCGGCCTGGATTTATTTATTGTAGTTTTTCATCGCTCTCGACGGGTTTCTCTGTCATCTTCCATCGCCTTGGACGGGTTCTTCTGTTTTCCATCGTCCTGGACAGAACAACTTCTCATTTTCTTTCATTTTCTATTAATATGGAACTGTTTTACTGTCGTTTTCTATGCAATGAATGAGTTTTCATGTCATTTTCTATTTCAGTAGACAGATTTTCTTGTCATATTCCCTCGCTTTGGACGGTTTTCTGCAATATTCCATCGCCCTAGACGGGTTTCCCTATCATTTTTCATCGCCAGGACGGGTTTCTCTGCCATATTCCATCGCTCTGGACGGGTTTCTCTGTCATATTCCATCGTCCTGGACGGGTTTTCCTTTCATATTCCATCTCCCTGGACTGGTTTCTCTGCCATATTTCATCGCCCTGAACGAGTTTCTCTGTCATATTCTGTTGCCCTGGACGGGTTTCCCTTTTATATTCCATCTGACTGTTCTTTTTTCCTTGTCATGTTCCATCTCCTTTGGCGGGTTTCTCTGTCATATTCCATCGATCTGGACGGGTTTCCTTGTCATATTCCATCGCCATTTCCGTCTCATATTCCAAACCCGTGCAAAGACGGGTTTCTCTCTCATATTCCATTGTCCTGTACGAGCTTCCCTGTCATATTCCATCGATCTGGACGGGTTTCCTTGTCATATTCCATCGCCATTTCCGTCTCATATTCCAAACCCGTGCAAAGACGGGTTTCTCTCTCATATTCCATTGTCCTGTGCGAGCTTCCCTGTCATATTCCATCGCCCTGGACAGGTTTCCTCATCATATTCCATCCCCTCATCACATTCCATCCCTGTCATGTTCTATTTCTCTGATCATTTTTCCTTCTCATATTCCATCGCCCTGGTCGAGCTTTTCTGTCATATTCCATCGCCCTGGACTTGTTTCCCTGTCATATTCCATCTCCTTGGGCTGGTTTCCCTCTCACATTCCATCTCCCTGGACGGGTTTCCCTGTCATATTCCATCGCCCTGGACGGGTTTCCCTGTCATATTCCATCGCCCTGGACTGGTTTCCTTGAAAGGGTGACGTTAAGAAAATTAAAGAAGAGGCAAGATTAGCGGACTCAGAACATAGACTTCAGGGACACAGCCACAAACCTCAGAGTGAAAGACACAGAGTGATCAACTTTCCAGAATCTCGATCGAATTATTCCGGGCAATGTATATAAGAGACGTGATGTCCGTTATGAAGTATGCAGCACCAACATATAACCCGCACCTCTACGAACATGTTAACGTATTAGAGAATGTTCAGAGAAAGTGCGGTGCTTGTTCCAGAGTTAAGAGTTATGAGCTGCGAGGAGACGTTATCACAATGTAGAAGATCCAGGAGACACATATAGTTCCGTGTTTCCTAGTTTTAAGTATATAATATCTTTTTTCCAGCTCTAGTTTGTCCAGCACACCGAATTTTCTGTTGGTCACCATTTTATTAGCAGTTGGTGTCAATTTCCTGAGCTTGATGCCATTCCTTACTTCTTGGAATGTATTAGTCGTTGTATTTGAAGTTTGTGAGGTTTCTTTTCATCGAGTACTGTGTTTCTGAGGAAGAAAGAGAACACAGTCATGGAATGACAATGGTCACCCTCTACTGTGTTAGCTCATATAAATCATCCATCATTAATTTTCTAGAGGAAACATCTGCACCGATTATATCTGTGATGTGACAAAAAGAGACAAAATTCTCCTTCCCTCAGGAAGAAACTTAAAAAAAAGAGTCACTGAAAGAATAACCTTGGTGGAGACACCACCATCACGCAGACGTATAACACCAGCTGACTTGATTCATCTTATAAGTAAGAAATGAACCTCTACCTAAAGTCTTTTACCAACAGAGTCCTGCCATCACTCTATTTCCAGCATAAACCCACCAGAGATCTTCTACCAATAGTCTTGTGGCAATAATCCTTCCAGTAGTGTTCTTCCAGTAGCGTCCAGACTTACACACTTGAATCCTAGCAACAGAATCCTAAGAAAAGAATCTTGCTAATAAGTTTTTAATCAGATATTTACCAAACATGTTACACACAGTGTTATTAACTCTGGTGTATCAGACAGACTTTAAACACATCACAACACAACGATGGCGGTGAAAAAACACATAACAGCAGCACTTCCTGGCTTTGTGGCATATATCTTAGCAACATAGTGCACTACAACATTCAGTGTTGCAGTATGCATTTAGTGGTACATTGATACATCACAGTACATAACAACAGTATGAGAGACAGTAGCACACAGTCGTACTGGCCAGGTTGTGGCAACACACAGTCGTACTGGCCAGGTTGTGGCAACACACAGTCGTACTGGCCAGGTTGTGGCAACACACAGTCGTACTGGCCAGGTTGTGGCAACACACAGTCGTACTGGCCAGGTTGTGGCAACACACAGTCATACTGGCCAGGTTGTGGCAACACACAGTCGTACTGGCCAGGTTGTGGCAACACACAGTCGTACTGGCCAGGTTGTGGCAACACACAGTCGTACTGGCCAGGTTGTGGCAACACACAGTCGTACTGGCCAGGTTGTGGCAACACACAGTCGTACTGGCCAGGTTGTGACAACACACAGTCGTACTGGCCAGGTTGTGGCAACACACAGTCGTACTGGCCAGGTTGTGGCAACACACAGTCGTACTGGCCAGGTTGTGGCAACACACAGTCGTACTGGCCAGGTTGTGGCAACATACAGTCGTACTGGCCAGGTTGTGACAACACACAGTCGTACTGGCCAGGTTGTGGCAACACACAGTCGTACTGGCCAGGTTGTGGCAACACACAGTCGTACTGACCAGGTTGTGGCAACACACAGTCGTACTGGCCAGGTTGTGGCAACACACAGTCGTACTGGCCAGGTTGTGGCAACACACAGTCGTACTGGCCAGGTTGTGGCAACACACAGTCGTACTGGCCAGGTTGTGGCAGCACACAGTCGTACTGGCCAGGTTGTGGCAACATACAGTCGTACTGGCCAGGCTATGGCAGCACACAGTCGTACTGGCCAGGTTGTGGCAACACACAGTCGTACTGGCCAGGTTGTGGCAACACACAGTCGTACTGGCCAGGTTGTGGCAGCACACAGTCGTACTGGCCAGGTTGTGGCAACACACAGTCGTACTGGCCAGGTTGTGGCAACACACAGTCGTACTGGCCAGGTTGTGGCAACACACAGTCGTACTGGCCAGGTTGTGGCAACACACAGTCGTACTGGCCAGGTTGTGGCAACACACAGTCGTACTGGCCAGGTTGTGGCAACACACAGTCGTACTGGCCAGGTTGTGGCAGCACACAGTCGTACTGGCCAGGTTGTGGCAACACACAGTCGTACTGGCCAGGTTGTGGCAACACACAGTCGTACTGGCCAGGTTGTGGCAACACACAGTCGTACTGGCCAGGTTGTGGCAACACACAGTCGTACTGGCCAGGTTGTGGCAACACACAGTCGTACTGGCCAGGTTGTGGCAACACACAGTCGTACTGGCCAGGTTGTGGCAACACACAGTCGTACTGGCCAGGTTGTGGCAACACACAGTCGTACTGGCCAGGTTGTGGCAACACACAGTCGTACTGGCCAGGTTGTGGCAACACACAGTCGTACTGGCCAGGTTGTGGCAACACACAGTCGTACTGGCCAGGTTGTGGCAACACACAGTCGTACTGGCCAGGTTGTGGCAACACACAGTCGTACTGGCCAGGTTGTGGCAACACACAGTCGCACTGGCAAAGGTTGTGGCAACAAACAGTCGTACTGGCCAGGTTGTGACAACACACAGTCGTACTGGCCAGGTTGTGGCAACACACAGTCGTACTGGCCAGGTTGTGGCAACACACAGTCGTACTGGCCAGGTTGTGGCAACACACAGTCGTACTGGCCAGGTTGTGGCAACACACAGTCGTACTGGCCAGGTTGTGGCAACACACAGTCGTACTGGCCAGGTTGTGGCAGCACACAGTCGTACTGGCCAGGTTGTGGCAGCACACAGTCGTACTGGCCAGGTTGTGGCAACACACAGTCGTACTGGCCAGGTTGTGGCAACACACAGTCGTACTGGCCAGGTTGTGGCAACACACAGTCGTACTGGCCAGGTTGTGGCAGCACACAGTCGTACTGGCCAGGTTGTGGCAGCACACAGTCATACTGGCCAGGTTGTGGCAACACACAGTCGTACTGGCCAGGTTGTGGCAACACACAGTCGTACTGGCCAGGTTGTGGCAACACACAGTCGTACTGGCCAGGTTGTGGCAACACACAGTCGTACTGGCCAGGTTGTGGCAACACACAGTCGTACTGGCCAGGTTGTGGCAACACACAGTCGTACTGGCCAGGTTGTGGCAACACACAGTCGTACTGGCCAGGTTGTGGCAACACACAGTCGTACTGGCCAGGTTGTGGCAACACACAGTCGTACTGGCCAGGTTGTGGCAACACACAGTCGTACTGGCCAGGTTGTGGCAACACACAGTCGTACTGGCCAGGTTGTGGCAACACACAGTCGTACTGGCCAGGTTGTGGCAACACACAGTCGTACTGGCCAAGTTGTGGCAACACACAGTCGTACTGGCCAGGTTGTGGCTTCACACAGTCGTACTGGCCAGTTTGTGGCAACACACAGTCGTACTGGCCAGGTTGTGGCAACACACAGTCGTACTGGCCAGGTTGTGGCAACACACAGTCGTACTGGCCAGGTTGTGGCAACACACAGTCGTACTGGCCAGGTTGTGGCAACACACAGTCGTACTGGCCAGGTTGTGGCAACACACAGTCGTACTGGCCAGGTTGTGGCAACACACAGTCGTACTGGCCAGGTTGTGGCAACACACAGTCGTACTGGCCAGGTTGTGGCAACACACAGTCGTACTGGCCAGGTTGTGGCAACACACAGTCGTACTGGCCAGGTTGTGGCAACACACAGTCGTACTGGCCAGGTTGTGGCAACACACAGTCGTACTGGCCAGGTTGTGGCAACACACAGTCGTACTGGCCAGGTTGTGGCAACACACAGTCGTACTGGCCAGGTTGTAACAACACACAGTCGTACTGGCCAGGTTGTGGCAACACACAGTCGTACTGGCCAGGTTGTGGCAACACACAGTCGTACTGGCCAGGTTGTGGCAACACACAGTCGTACTGGCCAGGTTGTGGCAACACACAGTCGTACTGGCCAGGTTGTGACAACACACAGTCGTACTGGCCAGGTTGTGGCAACACACAGTCGTACTGGCCAGGTTGTGGCAACACACAGTCGTACTGGCCAGGTTGTGGCAACACACAGTCGTACTGGCCAGGTTGTGGCAACACACAGTCGTACTGGCCAGGTTGTGGCAACACACAGTCGTACTGGCCAGGTTGTGGCAGCACACAGTCGTACTGGCCAGGTTGTGGCAACACACAGTCGTACTGGCCAGGTTGTGGCAACACACAGTCGTACTGGCCAGGTTGTGGCAGCACACAGTCGTTCTGGCCAGGTTGTGGCAACACACAGTCGTACTGGCCAGGTTGTGGCAGCACACAGTCGTACTGGCCAGGTTGTGGCAGCACACAGTCATACTGGCCAGGTTGTGGCAACACACAGTCGTACTGGCCAGGTTGTGGCAGCACACAGTCGTACTGGCCAGGTTGTGGCAACACACAGTCGTACTGGCCAGGTTGTGGCAACACACAGTCGTACTGGCCAGGTTGTGGCAACACACAGTCGTACTGGCCAGGTGGTGGCAACACACAGTCGTACTGGCCAGGTTGTGGCAACACACAGTCGCACTGGCCAGGTTGTGGCAACACACAGTCGTACTGGCCAGGTTGTGGCAACACACAGTCGTACTGGCCAGGTTGTGGCAACACACAGTCGTACTGGCCAGGTTGTGGCAACACACAGTCGTACTGGCCAGGTTGTGGCAACACACAGTCGTACTGGCCAGGTTGTGGCAACACACAGTCGTACTGGCCAGGTTGTGGCAACACACAGTCGTACTGGCCAGGTTGTGGCAACACACAGTCGTACTGGCCAGGTTGTGGCAACACACAGTCGTACTGGCCAGGTTGTGGCAACACACAGTCGTACTGGCCAGGTTGTGGCAACACACAGTCGTACTGGCCAGGTTGTGGCAACACACAGTCGTACTGGCCAGGTTGTGGCAACACACAGTCGTACTGGCCAGGTTGTGGCAACACACAGTCGTACTGGCCAGGTTGTGGCAACACACAGTCGTACTGGCCAGGTTGTGGCAACACACAGTCGTACTGGCCAGGTTGTGGCAGCACACAGTCGTACTGGCCAGGTTGTGGCAACACACAGTCGTACTGGCCAGGTTGTGGCAACACACAGTCGTACTGGCCAGGTTGTGGCAACACACAGTCGTACTGGCCAGGTTGTGGCAACACACAGTCGTACTGGCCAGGTTGTGGCAACACACAGTCGTACTGGCCAGGTTGTGGCAACACACAGTCGTACTGGCCAGGTTGTGGCAACACACAGTCGTACTGGCCAGGTTGTGGCAACACACAGTCGTACTGGCCAGGTTGTGGCAACACACAGTCGTACTGGCCAGGTTGTGGCAACACACAGTCGTACTGGCCAGGTTGTGGCAACACACAGTCGTACTGGCCAGGTTGTGGCAGCCATCACCAAAATTCTTATTGTCAAGAGATCGATGATTTTTTTATGTCATTAATTAATGAAGAAGTGAGAGAAGTATATGTATGAGAACTGAGAGAATTATTTAATAATTAATTCTACTTAGTGTTTTATAAGAATATCTTCTTTATCTTAACCACAAGTCTCTCAAGTTAGTCACTTCTTCACATATTTACATCTTTTCCCACATTATTTCATCAAAATATTATAACCCTCATTACACTTTCTTTAAGAAAATTTAAATCATTTAATCTAAAATTTTCTAAATTCTCTTACACAATTTATACATTATTAAATTTAATTAAACAATGGTGAGGGAGAGTGTAGATATGTGTCTGATAACTAGTGTACACATGTATGTATATATGTGTGTGTTGGTGGTAGTGTGTTTGTAGTGATGTATATGTGTACACATGTATGTATATATATGTGTGTTGGTAGTAGTGTGTTTTGTAGTGAAGTATGTGTGTAAACATGTATTTATATGTGTGTGTTGGTAGTAGTGTGTTTGTAGTGATGTATATGTGTACACATGTATGTATATATATGTGTGTTGGTAGTAGTGTGTTTTGTAGTGAAGTATGTGTGTGAACATGTATGTATATATGTGTGTTGGTAGTAGTGTGTTTGTAGTGATGTTTATGTGTTCATATGTATGTATATATATGTGTGTTGGTAGTAGTGTGTTTTGTAGTGATGTATGTGTGTACACATGTATGTATATATGTGCGTTGTTAGTTGTGTGTTTGTAGTGATGTTTATGTGAACACATGTATGTATATATGTGTTGTCAGTAGTGTGTTTACAGTGATGTATGTGTACACATGTATGTATATATGTGTTGGTAGTAGTGTGTTTGTAGTGATGTGTATGTGTACACATGTATGAATATGTGTGTTAGTAGTAGTGTGTTTGTAGTGATGTGTATGTGTACACATGTATGAATATGTGTGTTAGTAGTAGTGTGTTTGTAGTGATGTGTATGTATACACATGTATGTATATATGTGTTGTCAGTAGTGTGTTTACAGTGATGTATGTGTACACATGTATGTATATATGTGTGCTTGTAGTGATGTATATGTGTACACATGTATGAATATGTGTGTGTTGGTAGTAGTGTGTTTGTAATGATGTGTATGTGTACACATGTATGTATATGTGTGTGTTGTTTGTAGTATGTTTGTAGTGATGTATATGTGTACACATGTATGTATATATGTGTGTTAGTGTGTTTCTAGTGATGTATGTGTACACAAGCATATATATATGTGTGCTTGTAGTGATGTATATGTGTAGATGAAAGTGAAAAGTAAACATCAAAAAAAAACTTGTATGATCTACATAATTATTCATATATATATATATATATATATATATATATATATATATATATATATATATATATATATATATATATATATATATATATATATATATTATATGTATGTATACAAGGCAAGCCATCATGTAGAGCAGAACTTTATTAACATACTGTGTTAAAACTCTGTACACACATTTTACATGTACATGCATGTATGTATATATACAAACATTTGCGACCTTCAAATTCATTTATGAAACACGAAAAACGGAAGTTTTTTTTTAAATTCGTTGCAATTTTCATGGAGGAGATTTAGAGATTCTCACTTTCACTCATACATACACAATAACATGTACACGCGATATTCATACATGTTATAAGCATTCATACATAATAACATGTACACAAGACTATCAAACACACAACATGTACACATGACAATCATCAACACACAACATGTACACATGACAATCATCAACACAACATATACACATGACAGTCATCAACACACATGTACACATGGTACACATACACAATAACACGTGTATTAATGTATACATAATGACACGTACACATGACAATCATCAACTCACAACATGTACACATGGCACACATACACAATACGTGTATTTAATGTGTACATAACATGTACACATGACAATCAACACACAACATGTACACATGACAATCATCAACACACAACATGTACACATGGCACACACACAATAACACGTGTATTAATGTGTACATAACATGTACACATGACACTCATCAACACACAACATGTACACATGACAATCATCAACACACAACATGTACACATGACAATCATCAACACACATGTACACATGACAATCATCAACACACAACATGTACACATGACAATCATCAACACACAACATGTACACATGACAATCATCAACACACAACATGTACACATGACAATCAACACAACATGTACACATGACAATCATCAACACACAACATGTACACATGACAATCATCAACACACAACATGTACACATGACAATCATCAACACACAACATGTACACATGACAATCATCAACACACAACATGTACACATGACAATCATCAACACACAACATGTACACATGACAATCATCAACACACAACATGTACACATGACAATCATCAACACACAACATGTACACATGACAATCATCAACACAACATGTACACATGACAATCATCAACACACAACATGTACACATGACAATCATCAACACACAACATGTACACATGACAATCATCAACACACAACATGTACACATGACAATCATCAACACAACATGTACACATGACAATCATCAACACAACATGTACACATGACAATCATCAACACAACATGTACACATGACAATCATCAACACACAACATGTACACATGACAATCATCAACACACAACATGTACACATGACAATCATCAACACAACATGTACACATGACAATCATCAACACACAACATGTACACATGACAATCATCAACACAACATGTACACATGACAATCATCAACACACAACATGTACACATGACAATCATCAACACACAACATGTACACATGACAATCATCAACACAACATGTACACATGACAATCATCAACACACAACATGTACACATGACAATCATCAACACACATGTACACATGACAATCATCAACACACAACATGTACACATGACAATCATCAACACACAACATGTACACATGACAATCATCAACACAACATGTACACATGTACACATGACAATCATCAACACACAACATGTACACATGACAATCATCAACACACAACATGTACACATGACAATCATCAACACACAACATGTACACATGACAATCATCAACACACAACATGTACACATGACAATCATCAACACAAAACATGTACACATGACAATCATCAACACACAACATGTACACATGACAATCATCAACACACAACATGTACACATGACAATCATCAACACACAACATGTACACATGACAATCATCAACACACAACATGTACACATGACAATCATCAACACACAACATGTACACATGACAATCATCAACACACAACATGTACACATGACAATCATCAACACACAACATGTACACATGACAATCATCAACACACAACATGTACACATGACAATCATCAACACACAACATGTACACATGACAATCATCAACACACAACATGTACACATGACAATCATCAACACACAACATGTACACATGACAATCATCAACACACAACATGTACACATGACAATCATCAACACACAACATGTACACATGACAATCATCAACACACAACATGTACACATGACAATCATCAACACACAACATGTACACATGACAATCATCAACACACAACATGTACACATGACAATCATCAACACATATATTAATGTGTACATAATAACATGTACACATGACAATCATCAACGCACAATATGTACACATGACAATCATCAACACACGACATGTACACATGACAATCATCAACACACAACATGTACACATGACAATCATCAACACAACATGTACACATGACAATCATCAACACACAACATGTACACATGACAATATCAATGTGTACACATAACATGTACACATGAAAATCATCAACACAACATGTACACATGACAATCATCAACTCACAACATGTACACATGACAATCACCAACACAACATGTACACATGACAATCATCAACACACAACATGTACACATGACAATCATCAACACACAACATGTACACATGACAATCATCAACACACAACATGTACACATGACAATCATCAACACACAACATGTACACATGACAATCATCAACACACAACATGTACACATGACAATCATCAACACACAACATGTACACATGACAATCATCAACACACAACATGTACACATGACAATCATCAACACACAACATGTACACATGACAATCATCAACACACAACATGTACACATGACAATCATCAACACACAACATGTACACATGACAATCATCAACACAACATGTACACATGACAATCATCAACACACAACATGTACACATGACAATCATCAACACACAACATGTACACATGACAATCATCAACACAACATGTACACATGACAATCATCAACACACAACATGTACACATGACAATCATCAACACACAACATGTACACATGACAATCATCAACACACAACATGTACACATGACAATCATCAACACAACATGTACACATGACAATCATCAACACACAACATGTACACATGACAATCAACACACAACATGTACACATGACAATCAACACACAACATGTACACATGACAATCATCAACACAACATGTACACATGACAATCATCAACACACAACATGTACACATGACAATCATCAACACACAACATGTACACATGACAATCATCAACACACAACATGTACACATGACAATCATCAACACACAACATGTACACATGACAATCAACACACAACATGTACACATGACAATCATCAACACACAACATGTACACATGACAATCATCAACACACAACATGTACACATGACAATCAACACACAACATGTACACA
Source organism: Cherax quadricarinatus (assembly GCF_038502225.1). Classification (NCBI taxonomy): domain Eukaryota; kingdom Metazoa; phylum Arthropoda; class Malacostraca; order Decapoda; family Parastacidae; genus Cherax; species Cherax quadricarinatus. The sequence continues at coordinate 44,936 of NW_027195206.1, read as the reverse complement.
TGGCACACATACACAATAACACGTGTATTAATGTGTACATAATAACATGTACGCATGACAATTTATCAACTTACAACATGTACACATGACAATCATCAACACACATGTACACATGACAGTCATCAACACACATGTACACATGACAATCATCAACACACAACATGTACACATGACAATCATTAACACACAACATGTACGCATGACAATCATCAACACAACATGTACACATGACAATCAACACACAACATGTACACATGATAATCATCAACGCACAACATGTACACATGACAATCATCAACACAGCATGTACACATGACTATCATCAACACACAAAATGTACACATGACAATCATCAACACACACCATGTACGCATGACAATCATCAACACCCAACATATACACATGACAATCATCAACACAACATGTACACATGACAATCATCAACACACAACATGTACACATGGCACACATACACAATAACACGTGTATTAATGTGTACATAACATGTACACATGGCAATCATCAACACACAACATGAACACATGAGAATCATCAACACACAACATGTACACATGACAATCATCAGCCCACGACATGTATACATGGCACACATACACAATAACACGTGTATTAATATGTACATAATAACATGTACACAAGACAATCAGCAACTTACAACATGTACACATGACAATCAACACACAACATGTACACATGATAATCATCAACACACAACATGTACACATGACAATCATCAACACACAACATGTACACATGGCACACATACACAATAACACGTGTATTAATGTGTACATAATAACATGTACACATGACAATCAGCAACTTACAACATGTACACATGACAATCATCAACACACAACATGTACACATGACAATCATCAACACACAATATGTACACATGACAATCATCAACACACAACATGTACACATGACAATCATCAACACACAACATGTACACATGACAATCATCAACACTCAACATGTACACATGACAATCATCAACACACAGCATGTACACATGACAATCATCAACACACAATCATCAACACAACATGTACACATGGCACACATACACAATAACACGTGTATTTAATGTGTACATAATAACATGTACGCATGACAATCAGCAACTTACAACATGTACACATGACAATCATCAACACACAACATGTACACATGACAATCATCAACACACAACATGTACACATGACAGTCATCAAAACACAACATGTACACATGACAATCATCAACACACAGCATGTACACATGGCAGTCATCAACACACAACATGTACACATGACAATCATCAACACACAACATGTACACATGGCAGTCATCAACACGCAACATGTACACATGACAATCATCAACACACAACATGTACACATGACAATCATCAACACACAACATGTACACATGACAATCATCAACACACAACATGTACACATGACACACACACAACACTTGTATTTAATGTGTACATAATAACATGTACACATGACACAGTCCTCCACTAGCGCCTCAGTCGTGTCACATCTTTAAATATTCACAAGTTACACAAACAATGTTCTCAAAATACTGTAAACCAACATTTTTTTGTCTTATATATTCTGAATATTGAAGCACATAATCATATCTAAATTTCCCATATATTGTCTCTGCTACATTGTTTAATCATGTGGACGAGTACATGTATGTCTATGAGAATGTGTACACATGTATGTGTACATAAGTGTTCGTGGGATGGGCTTTGGAGTGACATGTTTGTGTGTATGTATGTGTGATCTCAGACATATTATAGTGATAGCAGATGACTGTACATTGTTGTGTGCGTATTTGTAGCACATGGGATTGTGTGATTTTTTATGCATGCAAGTGTATGTATAATGATGTATGAGTAAGGTGAATGTGTTTAAACGTATAAATATTTGTGAAAATACTTACAAATGTGTATTCAAACAATTTCTACGCTTGTTAGGTTTTGAGTGTCAAATGTAAAAGACGGATAAATAAAGAAAAATGAAAACTGTGTAACATTTAACACAGATATGGTGGTGGTGGACAAATTAACCGATACTTGGATATTGATCTACAATAATAAAACACTCACAAACACTTTTAAACAGCTAAATTAGTAAAAAACAACTTGTCCTCCGTATATTTTCATAGTGTAACATAAAAGGATTTCCAAAATTTATGTTAGTTAGCCTCTCCGAGGTGGCCGAACTGTGAGGCAGCTTGGTGGCGTCTAGCTGACCTACGGTCCAGGCTGTCTTGGTGGGTGTAATTACTGGACGCAGTTTTCTGTGTGTGTCACCTCCAGTAATTCCACCCACCTGGACAGTCTCTACCGTAGACCAGCTAGACAAGACCAAGTTTCCATGCAGCGAGGTCACTGAAGGTGGCAACCGCTGACTCTGGGGAAGTGGGGAAGGGAGTCCACCTGAGGTGACACTAGTGGACTCCTGGAGACACTGATCCGGGGAAGGCACTGCTGACTCTGGGGAAGTGGGGAAGGGAGTCCACTCAGGTGACACAAGTGGACTCCTGGAGACACTGATCCGGGGAAGGCACCGCCGACCTTAGGGAAATGGGGAAGGGAAGACATCCGGGAACGAACGGATGGATTCCTCGATACAGGAACTTGAGGAAGGTTGTTGTTGAGGCTGTTCTTAGGTAAATGGGGAAGAGGAGACATCCGGGAGCGAACGGATGGATTCCTGGATACATGAACCTGGGCAAGGCAAGAATACATGCAGTTGAGGCTGACCTTGGGTAAGTGGGGAAGGGAAGATATCCGGCGGTAGACGGAAGGATTCCTGGATGCATGAACCTGGGGACGGCAAAAATACCGCTGACTTTGGAGAAGTGGGGAAGGGAGTCCACTTGAGGTGACATAAGTGGACTCCTGGAGACACTGATCGTGGAAGGCACCGCCGACCTTAGGTAAGTGGGTAAGGGAAGACATCCGGGAGCGAACGGATGGATTCCTGGATACATAAACTTGAGGAAGGTTGTTGTTGAGGCTGATCTTAGGTAAGTGGGGAAGGGGAAACATCCGGAGGGGGACGGATGGATTCCTGGATAATGAGCCTGGGGAAGGCTGAGGCTGGAAGGCAGAGAGAGACAGGCGAGGCTGACCTTAGGGAAGTGAGGAAGAGGAGACATCCGGGGGCCTCGGGTGGATTCCTGGACACATGAACCTGGGGAAGGCGAGGGGGGGGGGGGGACCTTAAAGACGAACCACTGGCCTCCGCGTGGCAAGGTCTGGTAACTCAGAGATAACTCTGAGGCTGACAGTGGTCGCAAATAAATTGTAATTCATTATAATTTAATAATATTAATAATAATAATAATAATAATAATAATAATAATATTATTATTATTATTATTATTATTATTATTATTATTATTATTATTATTATTATTATTATTATTATTATTATTGTTATTATTATTATTATTTGTTATTTTAAATTCATGATTTTGTAATTTGGAGTCAAAAGCGTCAACCAGAGTGGGAATAACACCACCGATGGTGGTATTATTCCTACTCCAGCCTCCCTGACAGTAGCCAATGTGGTATTATTCCTACTCCAGCCTCCCTGACAGTAGCCACGGTGGTATTATTCCCACTCCAGCCTCCCTGACAGTAGCCACGGTGTTATTCCCACTCCAGCCTCCCTGACATTAGCCACGGTGGTATTATTCCCACTCCAGCCTCCCTGACAGTAGCCACGGTGATATTATTCCCACTCCAGCCTCCCTGACAGTAGCCACGTTGTTATTCCCACTCCAGCCTCCCTGACAGTAGCCACGGTGGTATTATTCCCACTCCAGCCTCCCTGACAGTAGCCACGGTGGTATTATTCCCACTCCAGCCTCCCTGACAGTAGCCACGGTGGTATTATTCCCACTCCAGCCTCCCTGACAGTAGCCACGGTGGTATTATTCCCACTCCAGCCTCCCTGACAGTAGCCACGGTGGTGTTATTCCTACTCCAGCCTCCCTGACAGAGCCACGGTGGTATTATTTCTACTCCAGCCTCCCTGACAGTAGCCACGGTGGTATTATTTCTACTCCAGCCTCCCTGACAGTAGCCACGGTGGTATTATTTCTACTCCAGCCTCCTTGACAGTAGCCACGGTGGTATTATTCCCACTCCAGCCTCCCTGACAGTAGCCACGGTGGTGTTATTCCCACTCCAGCTTCCCTGACAGTAGTCACGGTGGTGTTATTCCCACTCCAGCCTCCCTGACAGTAACCACAGTGTTATTCCCACTCCAGCCTCCCTGACAGTAGTCACGGTGGTGTTATTCCCACTCCAGCCTCCCTGACAGTAGCCACGATGGCGTTATTCCCACTCCAGCCTCCCTGACAGTAGCCACGGTGGTGTTATTCCCACTCCAGCCTCCCTGACAGTAGCCACGGGGGTGTTATTCCTACTCCAACCTCTCTGACAGTAGCCACGGTGTTATTCCTACTCCAGCCTCGCTGACAGTAGCCACAGTGGTGTTATTCCCACTCCAGCCTCCCTGACAGTAGCCTCGGTGGTGTTATTCCTACTCGGTAATAACACGTCAGTGGCATCTCGCTGGTGCCACCCACGTTATCATAATCTGAAAAAAATTCCCCTAAAGAAAATACTTTCATCATCATTCAACACTTTCACCTCACTCACACATAATCACTGTCTTTGCAGAGGCGCTCAGATACGACAATTTAGAAGCATATATGAAGATATATAAGACACCCCTCTAAACTGCCAATATCACAATGGGTAAAACTGGTCAATTAACAAGATCTCATTTAAAATTAAGTCCTTTCTTATATTTTCTCTGTACGTTTAAAGATACATTTTTTTCATTTATGTTATAGTAAAAATTCATAACTTTGTTCAAAAAGAATCTTAGAAATCTTACCTAACCTTTAATTTAATTTAATTTAATTTGATTTAGCCTAATTTAACTAAATATGTTTTAGATAAGTTTACAATAATTTAATAATAAACAAACACAGTGAAATACATTTTTTTCGGTTATGTTCGGAATGATTTTTGCGAAATTATTGCAAGTGAAAGTTTGTGTATGTGTTAGTATGTTATTGAAAGTTATCGCACTTTTATGTTACTGTTCTTGTAAGTTATTCAACTGTTGTTGTTTGTTGTTGCTCCGTTTTTGTGTAATACTTGTTGTTCTTTCACGTTGACGTGATTGCTGTGTTGACGTGCTTGCTGTGTTGACATGCTTGCTGTGTTGACGTGCTTGCTGTGTTGACATGCTTGCTGTGTTGACGTGCTTGCTGTGTTGACATGCTTGCTGTGTTGACGTGCTTGCTGTGTTGACATGCTTGCTGCGTTGACATGCTTGCTGCGTTGACATGCTTGCTGTGTTGACGTGCTTGCTGCGTTGACATGCTTGCTGTGTTGACGTGCTTGCTGCGTTGACATGCTTTCTGTGTTGACGTGCTTGCTGTGTTGACGTGCTTGCTGTGTTGACGTGCTTGCTGTGTTAACGTGCTTTCTGTGTTGACGTACTTGCTATGTTGACGTGCTTGCTGTGTTGACGTGCTTGCTGTGTTGACGTGCTTGCTATGTTGACGTGCTTTCTGTGTTGACGTGCTTGCTGTGTTAACGTGCTTTCTGTGTTGACGTACTTGCTATGTTGAAGTGCTTGCTGTGTTGACGTGCTTTCTGTGTTGACGTACTTGCTATGTTGACGTGCTTGGTGTGTTGACGTGCTTTCTGTGTTGATGTGTTTTCTGTGTTGACGTGCTGGCTGTGTTGACGTGCTTGCTGTGTTGACGTGCTTTCTGTGTTGATGTGCTTGCTGTGTTGACGTGCTTGCTGTGTTGACGTGCTTTCTGTGTTGACGTACTTGCTATGTTGACGTGCTTGGTGTGTTGACCTTTTAGTTAAATTAGGCTAAATCAAATTAAATTAAATTAAATTAAAGGTTAGGTAAGATTTCTAAGATTCTTTTTGAACAAAGTTATGAATTTTTACTATAACATAAATGAAAAAAATGTATCTTTAAACGTACAGAGAAAATATAAGAAAGGACTTAATTTTAAATGAGATCTTGTTAATTGACCAGTTTTACCCATTGTGATATTGGCAGTTTAGAGGGGTGTCTTATATATCTTCATATATGCTTCTAAATTGTCGTATCTGAGCGCCTCTGCAAAGACAGTGCTTGCTTCATCTGAAGGTGTGTAGTGACCCGTCACTGTCTGCTGAAGGTGTGTGGTGACCCGTCACTGCCTGCTGAAAGTGTGTGGTGACCTGTCACTGTCTGCTGAAGGTGTGTGGTGACCGGTCACTGTTTGCTGAATGTGTGTGGTGACCCGCCACTGTCTTCTGAAGGTGTGTGGTGACCCGTCACTGTCTGCTGAAGGTGTGTAGTAACCCATCACTGTCTGCTAAAGGTGTGTGGTGACCTGTCGCTATTTGCTGAAGGTGTGTAGTGACCCGTCACTGTCTCCTGAAGGTGTGTGGTGACCCGTCACTGTCTGCTGAAGGTGTGTGGCGACCCGTCACTGTCTGCTAAAGGTGTGTAGTAACCCATCACTGTCTGCTGAAGGTGTGTGGTGACCTGTCGCTATTTGCTGAAGGTGTGTAGTGACCCGTCACTGTATGCTGAAGGTGTGTGGTGACCCGTCACTGTCTGCTGAAGGTGTGTGGTGATCCGTCACTGTCAGCTGAAGGTGTGTGGTGACCCGTCACTGGCTGCTAACGGTGTGTGACCCGTCACTGTCTGCTGAAGGAGAGAGGTGACCCGTCACTGTTTACTGAAGGTGTTTGGTGACCCGTCACTGTCTGCTGAAGGTGTGTGGTGACTTGTCACTATCTGCTGAAGGTGTGTAGTGACCTGTCACTGTCTGCTGAAGGTGTGTGGTGACCCATCACTGTCTGCTGAAGGTGTGATGTAACCCGTCACTGTCTGCTGAAGGTGAGTCGGTGTTTGTGCACGTGATGTACGCATTTACGTGTATGTGTACTCGCCTAGTTGTAATCACCTAGTTGACGTTGCAGGGGTCGAGCACAAGCTCCTGGCCCGGCCTCTTCACTGATCGCTACTAGGTCACTTTCCCTGAACCGTGAGCTTTATCGTACCTCTGCTTAAAGCTATGTATGGATCCAGCCTCCACTATATCGCTTCCCAAACTCTTCCACTTCCTGACTACTCTGTGACTGAAGAAATATTTCTTAGTGTGTGTATGTGTGTGTGTGTGAGTGTGTGTGTGTGTGTATGTGTGTGTGTGTGTGTGTGTGTGTGTGTGTGTGTGTGTGTGTGTGTGTGTGTGTGTGTGTGTGCGTGTGTGTGCGTATGTGTGTGTGTGTGTGTGTTGCTTTATTCATGTGTGTGCGTGTGTGTGATGTGTGTGATTGTGTGTGTGTGAGTTTGCGTGTGTGTGTGATGTGTGTGATGTGTGTGTGTGTGTACTCACCTAATTGTACTCACCTAATTGTGGTTGCAGGGGTCGAGACTCAGCTCCTGGCCCCGCCTCTTCACTGATCGCTACTAGGTCCTCTCTCTCTCTGCTTCCTGAGCTGTATCATACCTCTTCTTAAAACTATGTATGGTTCCTGCCTCCACTACTTCACTTGCTAGGCTATTCCACTTCCTGACGACTCTATGACTGAAGAAATACTTCCTAACGTCCCTGTGACTCGTCTGAGTCTTCAGCTTCCAGTTGTGACCCCTTGTCCCTGGAACATCCTATCTCTGTCCACCTTGTCTATTCCCCGCAGTATTTTGTATGTCGTTATCATGTCTCCCCTGACCCTTCTGTCCTTCAGTGTCGTCAGTCCGATTTCCCTCAACCTTTCCTCGTACGACATTCCCCTGAGCTCTGGGACTAGCCTTGTTGCAAACCTTTGTACTTTCTCTAACTTCTTGACGTGCTTGACCAGGTGTGGGTTCCAGTCTGGTGCTGCATACTCCAGTATGGGCCTAACATACACAGTGTACAGTGTCTTGAACGATTCCTTATTAAGGTATCGGAACGCTATTCTCAGGTTTGCCAGGCGTCCGTATGCTGCAGCAGTTATTTGGTTGATGTGTGCCTCCGATGATGTGCTCGGTGTTATGGTCACCCCAGGGTCTTTCTCCTTGAGTGAGGTCTGTAGTCTTTGTCCACCTAGCCTATACTCTGTCTGCGGTCTTCTTTGCCCCTCCCCAATCTTCATGACTTTGCATTTGGCTGGATTGAATTCGAGAAGCCAGTTACTGGACCACATGTCCAGCCTGTCCAGGTCTCTTTGCAGTCCTGCTTCATCCTCATCCGATTTAATTCTTCTCATCAACTTCACATCATCTGCGAACAGGGACACTTCATGTCGTTCACACATATCAAAAATAGCGCTGGTCCTAGGACTGACCCCTGTGGGACCCCGCTCGTCACAGGCGCCCACTGTGATACCTCTTCACGTACCATGACTCGTTGCTGCCTCCCTGTCAGGTATTCCCTGATCCATTGAAGTGCCCTCCCTGTTACATGCGCCTGATCCTCCAGCTTCTGCACTAATCTCTTGTGGGGAACTGTGTCAAAGGCCTTCCTGCAGTCTAGGAAAACGCAATCTACCCACCCCTCTCTCTCGTGTCTTACTTCTGTTACCTTGTCATAAAACTCCAGGAGGTTTGTGATACAAGATTTGCCTTCCATGAACCCATGCTGGTTTTCATTTACAATCTTGTTCCTTTCCAGGTGTTCGACCACTCTCCTCCTGATAATCTTCTCCATGACTTTGCACACAATACATGTCAGAGACACAGGTCTGTAGTTTAGCGCCTCGTTTCTGTTTCCTTTCTTAAATATGGGGACTACATTAGCTGTCTTCCATTTCTCAGGCAGTTGCCCAGTTTCAAGGGATGCGTTGAAGATTGTGGTTAGAGGCACGCACAGCATCTCTGCTCCTTCTCTAAGGACCCATGGGGAGATGTTGTCCGGTCCCATCGCCTTTGAGGTGTCAAAGTCACTTAGGAGCTTCTTCACCTCCTCGGTTGTTCGTATGTCATCCAACACTTGTTGGTATATTCCCTCTTGATGTTCCCTTCTGTGCTGTCTTCCCACAGCCATTCCTGTCTCTACTGTAAAAACTTCCTTAAATCTCCTGTTCAGCTCCTCACATACCTCCTGATCATTTCCTTTTAGTTCTTCACCTTCTGTCCTTAATCTGATCACCTGGTCTTTGACTGTTGTCTTTCTTCGGGTCAGTCTTGATTCTCGATGCTATGTCATTTTCATACTGTCGCTGGGCCTCCCTCCTTACCTGTGCATACTCATTCCTGGCTCTGCGACTGATCTCCCTATTTTCGTGTGTTCTCCGCCTTCTGTACTTTTTCCATTCTCTATTGCACTTTGTTTTTGCCTCCTTACATCGTCGGGTAAACCAGGGGCTCGTTCTGGTCTTCCCGTTGTTATTGTTGCCCTTGGGAATAAACCTTTCCACTGCCTCCTTGCATTTTGTTGTTACATATTCCATCATTTCATTTACTGGTTTTCCTGCCAGTTCTCTGTCCCACTGGACCTCCCGCAGGAAGTTCTTCAACCCTATGTAGTCCCCTCTTTTATAGTCAGGCTTTTCCCATTCAACTCCTGTTATTCTCTCCACTTGCAGCTCTACTATGTATTCAAAGCACAGAACCACGTGGTCGCTAGCTCCTAGGGGACTATCATAGTTGATGTCCTCAATGTCTGAGCTGCTCAGGGTGAACACAAGGTTCAATCTTGCTGGTTCATCCTCCCCTCTCACTCTGGTAGTGTCCTTAACATGTTGGTGCATGAGGTTTTCCAGCATCACGTCCAAAATCCTGGCTCTCCATGTTTCGGGACCCCCATGTGGCTCCAGGTTTTCCCAGTCAATCTCCCTGTGGTTGAAATCCCCCATAACCAGCAACTTTGCTCTGCTGG
>NW_027195206.1:0-30000 GCF_038502225.1 Cherax quadricarinatus | reverse complement strand
GGACCCTGGAGTCACCCCAGTGGTGATCCAAAAAGGAAAAATTGAAAAAGAGTCCTGGAGAACCAAAACACCTCGGATCAAAAGACATGACCCAAACAGTGGAGGGCATCACCGCCAGCCCCACAATTCACTAAAACGTTAGGTCCAACAGTCCCTATACCAACATAAAACAGAGGCGAGGCATTCCAGCCAACACCTAAAAAACGTAGCATACCTTACTTAGGCATGGCCTTTGATGTGACTACCCCCCTAAATACACACACACTAGGGAATCCTGATACCTCCAGCTCAACTTCAACCTGCCCTTCTCCTTTGGGTGGTCCAGGGTTCCATCTACTCGTCTACCGCAAATCACTGCAAAATAAGAATAGATAAGTGATCTATACACTACATCGTGCACTTTAAACACTAGACAAGGTATTAGCAACCACATTCTCCGCTCCCTTCACATAATAAATCACAAGATTAAGAAGTTGGAGAAACAAGGCCCACCTTGTAAGTCTCTGATTGTGGTGCCTCATTAAGTGAAGGAAACGTAAAGGAATATGGTCACTATACACAGTTATAGGGTGAACTGATTAAGATATATGCACCTCAAAATGTTGCACTGCCAATACTAAAGCAAGAGCCTCCTTTTCTATGGAGGTATAACTTCTTTGGTGCCTGCTACTTTTTGCTGAGAAGCAGCCGAGTGGCATTACTTCTCCTGCTCTACCCTGCAACAAGACTAACCCAACCTCTGTATCATTTTGCAAAACCCGGGGTGGGTAACTCAGGATTACACATAAAAGATCTTGAGGGTTAATGGCTTACAAAAGGTACATGGACAGAGATATTAAAGTTACAAATACGGGTGTGTCCTTGGCACACATGGTCATGGGAAGCAGATGACCCACCCACTGTTCATTCACACAGTTTGCATGTAGTTCATAAAGAGGAGACAAAACCTTATTTTTTAACTGTACCTGGCGGCAGTCAGTGCACGTTTTCAAGGTATCACCTAGTGTGAGACCAGTAAAAGACAACGTCCACCGACTCTCGCTGGATACAAACACAGTTTCTAGAAATAAACACTTCACTTCCTTCAAGGAACCTATTTCACCCCAGCTTACATCATGCCAGGCCTGCTGACATTTCACAAATTCGGAAACCTCTACCTCATGGGGTTTAACATGGCCCCATTTTTCAGCATCCCAAAACTCTTTCACTAAGGTGCACCATGACTGAAGATCCAAATCTTCCACAATCTCTTACAATTTTCCTACTTACATTATCTTTCTCAGGGACTTGATCCATCATCATTTTGAAGTCACCACACAGTTCCATCATAGCCTTCCCAGGACCCGGCTTCAATGCCAATCCCATCTCTCCAGCTTCCAGAATGTGTAGCACCACCTCATAGTCCCACGTCATCCTGGGTGGACTGGCAGACTGGTGCACTAGTGCCATCGACCTCATCTTAGCCAAGAATTTTCTGAAACCGAGAAAAAACACCGCCGGGGAAACATCACCATCCTCACGTAGCACATGACTTAATGATTCCAGAGTGCTTCCCCACACGGTAATGAAAGGGAGGGGAATTCCCTCCTCCCAGTCCTTCTGGTACTGGGTAAAACAAACATGCATTGCCCTGAGAGACTGGAAAAACCATGGAGCTTTTCTTTGACTCCTAGGATGATATACATTGGTAAATTGAACCTCAAGTAGGCCTCTCAAAACTACATGACATTTCATAAAATATAACTTCTGGGCGATTTGTGCAAAGCCTAAGAGACAAAAATGTTTCACCAGAAATCTCAAAACCACACACACAAAATTAATCAGAAAGGGTATAGACTCTGGTAACCTGTTAGAAAAGGAATTTATTAATAAACACTGATTATTTAGCTCTCCCGTCTTAACACTGAAATGCCGTTCCTTCAGAATCTGTAAAAAATACACAAAGACATTTTAATAGTTCTGCCGCGGCCACGTAAGCACAGGTCCTCTTAAAAAGAGTCTTGCTCATTTGATCAACTCTGCAAAATAAACACTTGGTAAATTTGGGAACCACATCCTCCACGACAACTGATAAATGAACAGCGTTCCGGAGGTCACAACCTTCCCGGGCCTCACTCAGCTGCTGCAGAGTCAGGGGATTTTTTCCCACATCAGCCCCAAGACCACTTCTCCAACCGAGTTCCGGTTGAGCCGGTTCATCACTGCTCAGAGTCTCCTGCAGGTCAGACTCAATGAACAGGCTCCCCATGCCTAAACCATCACCACAGTGTGCAGAAGGGTCACAGGGAGGCACAGCTCCTGCTTTGTTCCCCTGTTTAGTCCGAAAGCACATTGAAAATTTTTCAGGCACCGTTGCTCCAATTGGGTCATTACCACCTTGTAAAGCCGGGTCCTGCAAAACCAAGCATTCCTCACTTTTGAGGAGTCCCACAACATTGTTGCCTAGTAGAAGGTCAACTCCTGCAAAAGGCACATCTTCTGCAATACCTACAGGTAGGTACCCAGACTGGTACGCAGACTCTACCCATAACCTGTGCACTGGAGTCCTGGTCCCTAAGCATCTTTCGACAATATGGCTGCAGGTGGCCCTGTTTATTGCAATATGTACAGTGATAAGGTTTAAAGGCCCCCTGCCCATTTGACCTAGGTTGGATCCCTTGGTTCTGGGGAACTGGGCTCGTCCCACTTGTTCCTTGTAGTCCTGGACCTGTGACAGCTGACTTAAAACCTCCTCGAGTGGGTACTGGTAAATTAGGGTTATTAAAACTCTTGTGGTTATTAGGCTGATAAACGGATGGCTTAAACTTCTGAAATTTCTTATTCCTATTGGTGGGTGGAAAAAACTTACCATTATTAGTATGGGGGGGTGTGGTAACTACTACCAAATTTTTGGTTAGCTAAAAGTCTGTCACCCATCTCTAAAGCATTATTAAAATCATCAAGATCCTTCCCCTCAAGATATGCCTTAAGGTCAGAAGGAACATTTCCCAAAAGATCCTCTAACAAAATTAAGGTAATTACACCTTCATAATTGCCTACCACCCCCTTTGAGCGACACCACCTATTTAGAAGTGACATCTTCTCCTTACCATATTTCACCAAAGACTGCCCTGACTGAAACTTTAGTCCTCTGAATTTCTGCTGGTACCTTTCCGGCAACATTTGATAAGCCAGTAAAACTACCTCTTTTAGCTTATAATAATCAGAAAAGGCAGATCCTTCTAAAGAACTAATAGCCTGTAACCCTTTACCAACTAATTGGGTTCTTGCTAATGTCGCCCATTCCTTTTCCGGCCAAACTTGGGATTTGGCCGTACTTTCAAATAATAGAAAAAACTGGTCTGGGTCTTTCTCTAGGAATTTGGGCACAAATTTTATGGCTTTATCCAAATGAAAAACATCTACCCTTGTGTCTTTGTCTGGGTGAGAAGCAAGCTGCCTCTCTTTAGCTCTTTCTTGAGCCCTAAGCTCCTCTAAGGCTCTCTGTTCCTGGATCTTTGTGCGCTCAATCCTTAACCGTTCCTTTTCTTCTGCAACTAGGGCTAATTTCATTTGTAAAATTACTACTTCCTTATCCAGGTCCCTATCATGGGGATTTGATTCAATGTCACCTTCCAAATGCATGTCATCCTCAGAATTTTCACCAGTGTCAGCCATTTTGGGAAATAATAGCACCAAATCTTACTACCAGCCACAGAACTTACTGATATAAAATAATAAAGCACACAGCAAGGTACATATACTGAAGTAGTATATTCACAAGGAGTTGTCATGTGACTCCCTTAAATTAAACAGGATTGCACACAAAAAGAAAAACCCTGGCAGAAAAAAATAAGAGCTACTGCACCTGCAAAGGTAAATTATTCCCAAATATTTAGGTGAGCATAACCCCCTTAAAATCAGCAAAATTGTACCTGCAAGGGTAAATTATGCACAAAATATCAAGTATTAATAACACCCTAAAAATCAACAATATGGCACAGAAAGGTAAATGATTTATAGAATATTAATTAATAATAACACCCTAAAACCAGCAATATTATACAGAAAGGTAAATTATTCACAGGGTATTAGTTAATAACAACACCCTAAAAACCAGCAATGTTGCACACAAAAGTAAATTATTCACAGGGTATTAATTATTAATAACACCCTAAAACCAGCAATGTTGCACACAAAAGTAAATTATTCACAGGGTATTAGTTAATAATAACACCCTAAAAACCAGCAACGTTGCACACAAAAGTAAATTATTCACAGGGTATTAATTAATAATAACACCCTAAAAACCAGCAATGTTGCAAAGGTAAATTATTCACAGGGTATTAATTAATAATAACACCCTAAAAACCAGCAATGTTGCAAAGGTAAATTATTCACAGGGTATTAATTAATAATAACACCCTAAAAACTAGCAATGTTGCAAACAAAAGTAAATTATTCACAGGGTATTAATTAATAAGAACACCCTAAAAACTATCAATATTACAAACAAAAGTAAATTATTATTTTAGTGTGAGTGTTATAGTGAATGCTTCCTCTGACCAACCCAGTAAACAATGATTATTGACTTTCCAAGTTGCAAACTTGAATTACCACATAAAATTTGATAATTCTCCCATATACAGGCCCCCATGTTATGCAAAAATATGGGATAGCTAGGGGCTTGAGCCTGGTCTAAGGGCAAAGGTAAAAGTTACACACCTCTCAAGCCCAAACCGGCCACCCAGGGCTATCCCAGTCAAAACAGAGGTACCAGAGGGTTAGGCAAAAATTCCAATTAGGAAAATATATCTATTTAGTCAACATAACATAACATAACAGAAACACCTTAATCCTAAACGCCCAAATGAGGATACACAAGCAACAGCTGGCCATAACCACTAGGCCTCGTCAGCGCCAGGCTCACTCTACTCCACTCCCAACTTCATTTCTTATTTCCTCACTCCTCCCACAGCACCCTGACCATGTCAGAGCCTGGGTGAACATACAGGTAAGCCATATGAGAGCCTATGGCTTGAGTTGGATAAACAAAATAAGTGCACAATTACAAACTTATATTAAATACCCAGCATCTCCGACGCCAGCCTCTACACATCATGCTAACGTCACGTGACTCTCCCAAACCACGCTTACTCCGCGTACCCAAACATCCTTGGAAAATAAATCATTAACAGAATTTCTTTATAATTACAGTTAGAGTACTTTACAGTACCCCCAAATGCACATTATCAATTATAAAATTATTCTTTACAACTATAATATTCATACTATTATGGCACACTTCTCCACTATATGTACAATACGATGTCATGCAGAACCCTGCATAACAGTGTGTGTGTGTGTGTGTGTGTGTGTGTGATGTGTATGTGTGTATTGTGTGTGTGTGTGTTTGTGTGTGTGTATGTGTGTGTGTGTGTGTGTGTGTGTGTGTGTGTGTGTGTGTGTGTGTGTGTGTGTGTGTGTGTGTGTGTGTGTGTGTGTGTGATGTGTGTGTGTGTGTGTGTGTGTGTGTATGTGTGTGTGTGTGTGTGTGTGTGTGTGATATGTGTGTGTGTGTGTGTGTGTGTGTGTGTGTGTGTGTGTGTGTGTGTGTGTGTGTGTGTACTCACCTATTTGTGGTTGCAGGGGTCGAGTCTTAGCTCATGGCCCCGCCTCTTCACCGGTTGCTACTGGGCCCTCTCTCTCCCCGCTCCATGAGTTTTATCAAACCTCGTCTTTAAACTATGTATGGTTCCTGCCTCCACTACGTCACTTTCTAGGGTATTACACTGCCTGACTACTCTATGACTGAAGCAATACTTCCTAATATCTCTCTGACTCATCTTTGTCTTCAACTTCCAATTGTGACCTCTTGTTTCTGTTTCCCTTCCCTGGAACATCCTGTCTTTGTCCACCTTGTCTATTCCGCGCAGTATTTTATATGTCGTTATCATGTCTTCCCTGACCCTCCTGTCCTCTAGTGTCGTCAGACCGATTTCCCTTAACCTTTAGCTCTGGAACTAACCTTGTCGCAAACCTTAGCACTTTCTCTTGTTTCTTGACGTGCTTTATCCAGTTCGGGTTCCAAACATGTGCTGCATACTCCAGCATGGGCCTGACGTACACGGTGTACAGTGTCTTGAAAGATTCCTTATTAAGGTATCGGAACGCTGTTCTCAGGTTTGCCAGGCGCCCATATGCTGCAGCAGTTACCTGGTTGATGTGTGCTTCTGGAGACATGCTCGGTGTTATACCCACTCCAAGATCTTTCTCCTTGAGCGAGGTTTGCAGTATTTGGCCACCTAGCCTATACTCTGTCTGCGGTCTTCTGTGCCCTTCCCCTATCTTCATGACTTTGCATTTGGCGGGATTAAATTCGAGAAGCCAGTTGCTGGACCAGGTGTCTAGTCTGTCCAGGTCTCTTTGAAGTCCTGCCCGGTCCTCATCTGATTTAATTCTCCTCATTAACTTCACATCGTCTGCGAACAGGGACACTTCTGAGTCTAACCCTTCCATCATATGGTTCACATATACCAAAAATAGCACTGGTCCTAGGACCAACCCCTGTGGAACCCCGCTCGTCACAGGTGCCCACTGTGATACATCATTACGTACCATGACTCGTTGTTGCCTCCCTGTCAGGTATTCTCTGATCCATTGCAGTGCCCTTCCTGTTATATGAGCCTGATCCTCTAGCTTCGGCACTAATCTCTTGTGAGGAACTGTGTCAAAGGCATTCGTGTCTTAGTTCTGTTACTTTATCATAAAACTCCAGAAGGTTTGTGACACAGGACTTTCCTTCCATGAATCCATGCTGGTTGGCATTTATACTCTTGTTCCGTTCCAGGTACTCCACCACTCTCCTCCTGATAATCTTCTCCATAACTCTGCATACTATACACGTCAGTGACACAGGTCTATAGTTTAGTGCCTCTTTTCTGTCTCCTTTTTTAAAAATGGGAACTACATTTGCCGTCTTCCATACCTCAGGTAGTTGCCCAGTTTCCAGGGACGTGTTGAAGATTGTGGTAAGTGGCACACACAACATATCCGCTCCCTCTCTAAGGACCCACGGGGAGATGTTGTCCGGTCCCATTGCCTTTGAGGTATCGATGTCCCTTAGCAGTTTCTTCACCTCCTTCTCATCTGTATGTCATCCAACACTTGTTGGTATATTCCTTGCTGGTGTCCCCATCTGGTCTGTCCCCCGAGAGGCCTTCCTGTCTGCACTGTACATAGTTCCTTAAATCTCATGTTGAGCTCCTCACATACCTCTTGATCGTTTCTTGTGAGTTCTCCATCTTCTTTCCTCAGCCTTATCACCTTGTCTTTTACTGTTGCCTTCCTCCTAATGTGGCTATACAGCAGTTTCGGGTCTGACTTGACTTTCGATGCTTTGTCGTTTTCGTACTGTCGCTGGGCCTCCCTCCTTATCTGTGCGTACTCGTTTCTGGCTCTTCTACTAATCTCCTTAATTTCCTGAGTCCTTTGCCTCCTGTACCTTTTCCATTCTCTGGTGCACTTAGTTTTTGCCTCCCTACACCTTCGGGTAAACCAAGGACTCGCTTTGGTCTTCCTCTTATTTCTGTTTCCCTTGGGAACAAACCTTTCCTCTGCCTCCTTGCACTTTTTTGCTACATATTCCATCATCTCCTTTACTGATTTTCCTACCAGGTCTCTGTCCCACTGAACCTCCTGCAGGAAGTTCCTCATACCTGTGTAGTCCCCCCTTTTGTAGTTTGGCTTTTCCCATTCAATTCCTGTTACCTTCTCCACTTGTAACTCTACAATATAATCAAAACTCAGAAACACGTGATCGCTAGCTCCAAGGGGCCTCTCGTAAGTGATGTCCTCAATGTCCGAACTGCTCAGAGTGAACACAAGATCCAGTCTTGCTGGCTCATCCTCCCCTCTCTCTCTGGTAGTGTCCCTGACATGTTGATGCATGAGGTTTTCAAAAACCACATCCATCATGTTTGCTCTCCATGTTTCGGGACCCCCATGTGGCTCCAGGTTCTCCCAGTCGATCTCCCTGTGGTTGAAATCGCCAGTTACCAGTAACTTTGCTCTGCTTGAGTGAGCTCTTCTTGCCACCTCAGCCAGTGTGTCAACCATTGCCCTGTTGTTTTCTTCGTACTCCTCTCTTGGCCTTCTGCAGTTCTGTGGTGGGTTATACAGCACTCCACTCTGTGTATGTGTGGGCATGTGTGTGTGTGTCTGTGTGCATGTGTGTGTGTGTGTGTGTGTGTGTGTGTGTGTGTGTGTGTGTGTGTGTGTGTGTGTGTGTGTGTGTGTGTGTGTGTGTGTGTGTGTGTGTGTGATGTGTGTGTGTGTGAGTGTGTGTATGTGTGTGTGTGAGTGTGTGTGTGTGTGTGTGTGTTGGTGTGTGTGTGTGTGTGTGTGATGTGTGTGTGTGTGTATGTGTGTGTTTGTGTGTGTGTGTGATGTGTGTGTGTGTGTTTGTGTATTGCTTTATTCATGTGTGTGTGTGTATGTGTGTGTGTGTGTTTGTGATTGTGTGTGTGTGTATGTGTGTGTGTGTGTGTGTGTGTGTGTGTGTGTGTGATGTGTGTGTTGCTTTATTCATGTGTCTGTATGTGTAATGTGTGTGTGTTGCTTTATTCATGTGTCTGTATGTGTGATGTGTGTGTTGCTTTATTCATGTGTCTGTATGTGTGATGTGTGTGTGTTGCTTTATTCATGTGTCTGTATGTGTGATGTGTGTGTTGCTTTATTCATGTGTCTGTATGTGTGATGTGTGTGTTGCTTTATTCATGTGTCTATATGTGTGTTGTGTGATGTGTGTGTGTTGCTTTATTCATGTGTCTATATGTGTGTTGTGTGATGTGTGTGTGTTGCTTTATTCATGTGTCTGTGTGATGTGTGATGTGTGTTGCTTTATTCATGTGTATGTATGTATGATGTGTGATGTGTGTGTTACTTTATTCATTTGTCTGTATGTGTGATGTGTGTGTGTTGTTTGTTCATGTGCCTGTATGTGTGATGTGTGTGTGTTGCTTTATTCATGTGTCTGTATGTGTGATGTGTGTGTGTTGTTTGTTCATGTGCCTGTATGTGTGATGTGTGTGTGTTGCTTTATTCATGTGTCTGTATGTGTGATGTGTGTGTGTTGTTTGTTCATGTGCCTGTATGTGTGATGTGTGTGTGTTGCTTTATTCATGTGTCTGTATGTGTGATGTGTGTGTGTTGTTTGTTCATGTGCCTGTATGTGTGATGTGTGTAGGATGTGCATTTGGAAATATGGAATTAAGTGTATAGAAGAGTGCTCGCTGATGAACCTTTGTGTACCAGGCAAATGAAGATCAATAACAAGGAAAACAAGATAACTGATAACAAATAATTACAGTTATCATGCAGGGAACACAAAGGTTGACACACCGACATTGATCTACGCACATAAAAACGTTCATAAATACATTTATATAGCTAAATAAATGAATAAAATAATAATGGACATAGGTACAATATTAAATATGAAGATATGTTCCAAATTTTCATTGAGTGGCCAGTCCTTGGTGGGTTAACTGTGATAGAGATCTATCTTGTCTCAGGTAGTCGACGTTCGAGTCTGTCCAGGAGGATGTTATTACAGAGCGCAGATTTTCTGCGTGTCCTCCTCTGTAATAACGTCTTCCTCTGTATACTGATATTAATATACTTGTGTAGTGATACAATATATGGACAGTACTTCAAGGCTGGCTGAAACTGCTGACCTCAGGGAAGTGGTGAAGGGTGAATACCTGGATCCATGGACCTGGGGTGGGACTTGCTGACTTCAGGGAAGTGGTAAAGGGTGTATACCTGGAACCACGGACCTGGGGTGGGACTTGCTGACCTCAGGGAAGTGGTGAAGGGTGAATACCTGGAACCACGGACCTGGGGTGGGACTTGCTGACTTCAGGGAAGTGGTGAAGGGTGAATACCTGGAACCACGGACCTGGGGTGGGACTTGCTGACTTCAGGGAAGTGGTAAAGGGTGAATACCTGGAACCACGGACCTGGGGTGGGACTTGCTGACCTCAGGGAAGTGGTGAAGGGTGTATGGATGAACACTTGGAACCACGGACCTGGGGTGGGACTTGCTGACCACGGACCGGGGGTAGGACTGGGTGAGGCATCATCCAGACTTCAGTGGAAGGGAAGACATCCGTGGACCCACGGATGAATTCCCGGGGAAGGGTTAGATACAAAAGTTGGGATTACTGAGTGTAGGATAGGAAGTGGAGAAGGGAGAATAACTGAGGGGACACAGATGGACTCCTGGACACATGTACCTGGGGAAGACTTAGATGCAAGATTACTGAGTGTAGGATAAGTAGTGTAGGCTAGGAAGTGTAGGATAGGAAGTGTAGGATAGGAAGTGGGGAAGGGAGAATATCTGCGGGGACAAAGATGGACTCCTGGACACATGAACCTGGACACATGAACTCCAAGATTACTGAGTGTAGGATAGGAAGTTTTGGTAAGGAAGTGGGGAAGGAGAATATCGGAGGGGACAAAGGTGGATTCCTGGACACATGAACCTGGGTAAGGCGAGGGGGGGGGTGGACCTTAAAGACGAACCACTGGCCTCCACGTGCCAAGGTCTGGTAACTCTGAGGCTGACAGTGGTCGCAAACTTTTTCCCTATACTACACATGCTATTACTATTATTATTAGTTTGACCTGCCTTGCAGGTGTAAGGAAACATGCTAAGTGGACCTTATACCTTACATCTGTTGCTGGTGTTCATCTAGCAGTAAGTAGTTACTGTTATCACTTTTTCACATGGATGGATCCCGTCCATGTTAGCCTGTTAGTATACTCAGTGTGATGTCAAAAATTCTAGAAAAGGCTGTATACTGTCAGGCTTCAGGAAATCTTACTCGACTGACACTTCCCTAATTAATCTGATGGACTATCTGAGAACTCAAATGTCGTTAAGAAATCACATAGGTATGGTGACTCTCAACTTACAAAAGGCCCTTGATACGCTCAGCCATAATATATTATGTAAGAAACTACAAGCTATCGGCATAGGTTCTGTAAACCCTTGATACGCTCAGCCATAATATATTATGTAAGAAACTACAAGCTATCGGCATAGGTTCTGTAAACTGGTTTAAGTCCTACCTGAGCAACAGGTAACATTGTAAAGATCAATGGTTGTAATGCATAAGAAGAACTACTCACCCATTGGGGGTGAGCTACTCACCCATGGGGGGTGAGCTACTCACCCACGGGGGGTGAGCTACTCACCCACGGGGGGTGAGCTACTCACCCACTGGAGGTAAGCTACTCACCCACTGGAGGTGAGCTACTCACCCATTGGGGGTGAGCTACTCACCCACGGGGGGTGAGCTACTCACCCACGGGGGGTGAGCTACTCACCCACTGGAGGTAAGCTACTCACCCACTGGAGGTGAGCTACTCACCCACGGGGGGTGAGCTACTCACCCACTGGGGGTTAGCTACTCACTCACGGGGCGTGAGCTACTGGCCCACGGGGGTGAGCTACTCACCCACTGGGGGAGAGTTACTCACCCACTGGGGAGAGTTGCTCACCCACAGGGGGTGAGCTACTCACCCACGGGGGGTTAGCTACTCACCCACGGGGGTTAGCTACTCACCTACTGGAGGTGAGCTACTCACCCACGGGGGTGAGCTGCTCACCCACAGGGGCTGAGCTACTCACCCATGCGGGTGAGCTACTCACCCATGGGGGTGAGCTACTCACCCACGGGGGGTGAGCTACTCACCTACTGGGGTTGAGCTACTCACCCACGGGGGGAGAGCTACTCACCCACAGGGGGTGAGCTACTCACCCAGTTGGGTGAGCTACTCACCCACTGGGGTGAGCTACTCACCCACAGGGGGTGAGCTACTCACCCAGTTGGGTGAGTTACTCACCCACGGGGGTGAGCTACTCACCCACTGGGGTGAGCTACTCACCCACGGGGGGTGAGCTACTCACCCACGGGGGGCGAACAAAAACGTTTCCTGATAAAAAAAAAGTCAGAATCCACGAAGACAAAAGACAAGCAAGACAATGAAAAAATATTTTAAAGGGGAAGACAAAGTCTGGGTCACTTGACAAGTGTTCAAAGGTATTTAGAACATATAACAAAGGAATGAAGAAGGAAGACATGTATAGTGACAGAACCAAGATTCATGTTAGGAATGTTGTGCATAAGGAATGATTCAACAAGACTGTGTCTGTGAAGGATGTAATAAAGGCAGACAGTCTTGTCAGAGCACCAGTTGATAGGATGACTGTGCTCTCTAACACCACTTAAAACACCATTGTTAGAGTCTGCAAGGCTAACACTTGTTTTGTGTTCTTTAAGTGTGTATGAAAGAGAGTGATCAGTTTGTCCAAACATTGGAGGAGGAGAAGTAACAACTATTAATACTACTTTCCCCTCTGTTCTCCGTATCTGTTGCCTTTTCTGCCCTTTTCTTTTTTTTGTTGCTACTACTACCTCGTCACTATTACTACTGCTAATACTGTTGTTATTATTATTACTACTACAACTGCTGCTACCTTTACTTCTACTTTTTCTGGAGTTATCGTATGCGTTCCACCACCACCACTGCTACTACTACTACTATCACCACCACCATCACTGCTACTACTACTACTACTACTATCACCAACACCACAACTATTACTACTGCTACCACCACTTCTACTTTCCCTACCAGTACCATTGCTTTCTTTCCCCCGCCACCTCTTGTACAGTTTAACTAGGTAATGACTGAGAAGGATGTGTTGAGAGTGATTCTTGCAGTGGAGTACCTTGAAGTGTATGTTGGTATGTTACCTTTAACAGAACCAGTTTACAATCATCACAAACCTTGAAGTGTATATTGGTATGTTACCTTTAACAGTACCAGTTTACGGTCATCACAAACCTTGAAGTGTATGTTGGTATGTTACCTTTCTCAGTACCAGTTTACAATCATCACAGAGCTTGAAGTGTATGTTGGTATGTTACCTTTAACAGTACCAGTTTACGGTCATCACAAACCTTGAAGTGTATGTTGGTATGTTACCTTTCTCAGTACCAGTTTACAATCATCACAAACCTTGAAGTGTATGTTGGTATGTTACCTTTCACAGTACCAGTTTACAGTCATCACAAACCTTGAAGTGTATGTTGGTATGTTACCTTTAACAGTACCAGTTTACAGTCATCACAAACCTTGAAGTGTATGTTGGTATGTTACCTTTAACAGTACCAGTTTACAGTCATCACAAACCTTGAAGTGTATGTTGGTATGTTACCTTTAACAGTACCAGTTTACAGTCATCACAAACCTTGAAGTGTATGTTGGTATGTTACCTTTAACAGTACCAGTTTACAGTCATCACAAACCTTGAAGTGTATGTTGGTATGTTACCTTTCACAGTACCAGTTTACAGCCATCACAAACCTTGAAGTGTATGTTGGTATGTTATCTTTCACAGTACCAGTTTACAGTCATCACAAACCTTGAAGTGTATGTTGGTATGTTACCTTTCACAGTACCAGTTTACAGTCATCACAAACCTTGAAGTGTATGTTGGTATGTTACCTTTCATAGTACCAGTTTACAGTGATTACAAACCTTGAAGTGTATGTTGCTATGTTACCTTTCACAGTACCAGTTTACAGTCATCACAAACCTTGAAGTGTATGTTGGTATGTTGCCTTTCGCAATATCAGTTAACAGTCATCACAAACCTTGAAGTGTATGTTGGTATGTTACCTTTAACAGTATCAGTTTGCAGTCATCAAAAACCTTGAAGAGTATGTTGGTATGTTACCTTTCACAGTACCAGTTAACAGTCATCACAAACCTTGAAGTGTATGTTGGTATGTTGCCTTTCGCAATATCAGTTAACAGTCATCACAAACCTTGAAGTGTATGTTGGTATGTTACCTTTAACAGTATCAGTTTGCAGTCATCAAAAACCTTGAAGTGTATGTTGGTATGTTACCTTTCCCAGTACCAGTTAACAGTCATCACAAACCTTGAAGTGTATCTTAGTATGATTCCTTTCACAATACCAGTGAAATTTTAATAACGTTATCTCTCAATTTTTAATTTATTTCACTGAATCTTTTATTTGTATATCTGGATCTTTAATATATTAGATACTTTTAGGTATTGTTCTTTATTTTATTCTAAAAATGTGTGTCATCTCATTCACAAAAGCGACGTCTCTCGGTGGATCATTCAGTGTCGCTTTAATTTTTTGGTAAGTAAAGGATATGGATTAAACATTTTGTTCTAATCTATACAAGAATTAATATTAAAACTGCAACAACAGCACTAAATTATTATATATATTATCAGTGTGCCGTCAGATAGACTATCATCAAACAGGCTGCATCATCAGACAGGCTGCATCATCAGACAGGCTGCACCATCAAACAGGCTGCATCATCAAACAGGCTGCATCATCAAGCAAGCTGCATCATCAAACAGGCTGCATCATCAAGCAAGCTGCATCATCAAACAGGCTGCATCATCAGACAGACTGCATCGTCAAATAGGCTGCACCATCAAGCAGGCTGCATCATCAAGCAAGCTACATCATCAAACAGGCTGCGCCATCAAGCAGGCTGCATCATCAAGCAAGCTGCATCATCAAACAGGCTGCGCCATCAAGCAGGCTGCATCATCAGACAGGATGCATCATCAAACAGACTGCATCATCAAATAGGCTGCT
The DNA here is from genome assembly GCF_038502225.1 of Cherax quadricarinatus. Lineage (NCBI taxonomy): Eukaryota > Metazoa > Arthropoda > Malacostraca > Decapoda > Parastacidae > Cherax > Cherax quadricarinatus. Next base: position 15,299 of record NW_027195206.1, on the reverse strand, counting down.
TCATCAAAGAGGCTGTATCATTAAACAGGCTGTATCATCAAACAGGCTTTATCATCAAACAGGCTGTATCATCAAACAGGCTGCTCCATCAAACAGGCTGCACCGTCAAATAGGCTGCATTACCAGACAGGATCCACCATTAAACAGGCTGTATCATCAAACAGGCTGTACCATCAAACAGGCTGTACCATCAAACAGGCTGTACCATCAAACAGGCTGTACCATCAAACAGGCTGTACCATCAAACAGGCTATATCATCAAACAGGCTATATCATCAAACAGGCTGTACCATCAAACAGGCTGTACCATCAAACAGGCTATATCATCAAACAGGCTGTACCATCAAACAGGCTGTACCATCAAACAGACTGTACCATCAAACAGGCTATACCATAAAATAGGCTGTACCATCAAACAGGCTGTACCATCAAACAGGCTGTACCGTCAAATAGGCTGTACCATCAGACAGGTTTCACTAAGACACTGTGCAAGCAGAAAGGCTGAACCAGCGATCGTTACTGTTAAATAGACTACATCACCAAATAAGGTGTACCATTAAATAGGTTGTACCAACAAATAAACTGTACCAGCAAGAATGTTACATTAATAAATGACCTAGAAACATGACTAATCACTTTAAACCATCTTATCCAATTTCGTTCGCTTCGTAGGTTCTAATATCTTAACATCTATTGTTTGGCCATGATGAAAAAGTAGACTGGCTAATTGTGAAGTCAACGGAACCACAGGCTATAGGAAACAATGGCTACATTATGATGTGACATAGTTATCAGGGCTTTGTGTCTAATTTGTTTAAAAAGTTTGACTGAGCAGGCGGAGGGGAAAATTCTTTTGTTCCTGTCCAGTACTGGATTTGATATACACTCAGTGGCCACTTTATTAGATACACCCTCTTTGCCACTAAAACACCCTGGGTTCTTTGTGATACGGATTTAGCAAGGTGTTGGAAACATTTCTTAGACATCCTGATCTCTAGTGACATGATAGCATCACACAGTTGCTATATAATTGTCGGCTGCACATTATTGCTGCGAATCTTCCGTTCCACCACATTACAAAAGTTTACGCTAAATTCTGATCCTACCGGTAGATCTGCATGGTGAAGAAAACTCGCAATTTGTAAGAGCCACCGGCATCATTTTTGCCAGTCTTTCAATCTTCAACTTGTCAGTTTCGGTGAGTCTGTGTCCACTCCAGCCACAGTTTCCTGTTCTTAGTTGACAACAGTGGAACCTGGTGTAAATTTCTGATGCTGTAGCCCATCCACCTCTAGGTTCGATGTGTTGCGAGTTCAGAGATGATCTTTTCCATACCACCATTGTAACGCATTGTTATTTGAGTTAATGTCGCCTTGATGTCAGCTTGAACCAGTACGGTCATTTTCTTCTAACCTCTCTCATTATTAACAAGGCGTTTTCACCTTCAAAACTGTCACTCACTAGATGTTTTGTGTTTTGCACACAATTCTTTATAAACACTGGAATTCTTGTGCGCGAAAATCCCAGATCAGCAGTTTGAAATAGTCAAACCACCCTTTTGGCTCTAACAATCATTCCACCATCAAAGTCACTTAGATCACATATCTTTGTGTTCTGAACAACAACTGATACGCTTGATCATGTCATCTGTGATGTATACAGGTTAGCATATACTGTACCATGAATTGTCTGGGACAATATGGTCATAATGTTCAGGTGGACTGCCGTCTAACTGACCGTAGTACAGTTCACAATAAATTAAAACCTTCCTTTACTTCATAACTGCTAATTAAATTATTTTTCATTTGACAGAACTTGCTTAAAAGTTGCATTGATTCATTATAAAATAAATTAAAATTGTACACAAACTCTAATCTTAAGTTATGGAAGAAGCAGTGATGAAAAAAGTTCCAGAAATATTAATATATTGAGTGTTTAAGTTATGTTATGAGCTCCAGGAGAAAGATGTGAATATAATTATTGTAAAGTTTAACAATAGTTATGATAGCATAAATAATTACTATCAGTTAGTAATTACAAATAGGTAATTAACCTTTACACAAACTATACGACAGAGTAAGAATGGATTAGAAAGGTGGAAATATAAACACATATGCAGTATAATGTGATCCTTTATTGACTACGTCAGTCTTTCAACTGAATTCATTCGACCGTATTTCACATTGATCCACTACTCGTGGGTTAAAAAATTTTAGAATTGTCAATGAATAAAACAAACACTGAATCTATCCTCGGCTAGCCGTAGCTCATTGCTAAAATATATATATATATATATATATATATATATATATATATATATATATATATATATATATATATATATATATATATATATATATATATATATATATATATGCAATAAGATCACAGTAAACAGGTGATTTCAGAATATGCAAAACAACCACTCTGAAAGAATAGAGAAATTCCAAGCACTTTCGTGACTACTCACATTTGGAATTTCTCTATTCTTTGAGAGTGGTTGTTTTGCATATATATATATATATATATATATATATATATATATATATATATATATATATATATATATATATATATATATATATATATATATATATATATATATATATATATATATATATATATATATATATATATATATATATATATATATATATATATAACAACATTGTGCTAGCCAAGGATTCGAACCCATGTTGTACTGGCCAGTCTCATGGTAAGCAAGAACACATGGCGCTTTAAACCACAGGATCACCCAACCCTAGTAGGGCTGGGTGAATTGATTATTTGTTTAATGTATCATTAAATTATTCGCAGATTAATCTAATTTATATTAACCAAAGGAAATATTCATATTATTTTCAAATTGCTTTTTATGAAACATGATTCGCTTACATCCCTGTCGACCATGGTCTTGTTTAATACAACTTTCTCAGCCTTTTGAAAAACAATTGAATGGTTAAAATCTCTCATATGAATAAATAGAGCATTAGAATCTTGTCCAGTTCTAATGCTATATCTATGTTGTTTTAATCAGGTTTGTCTGAAAAGTGTTCTAAATGCTCCAAATCTTCGAAATATGCAGTAAAACATCATTTTAACAGATTATTCGATTTTTTAAATGCTTCAGGTATTTTTAAAAAAGATATGAAATATTCAAAATTATTTCTGAATTTCATCGAAATTTTATGTGCTTTTTGAAAAACATGTAATATACTTTAAAATGTTGAAAAATCCTCGAAAATTTCAATTGCATCAGCATATATTTTTTAAAAATAACTGAAGCATTGAAAAAATCGAAAACTATGGAAAAATTATTTTTATTTCATATTTCGACGATTTGGAGCATTTAGAACACTTTCAAAACAAACCTTACTTTTCAACTAAAATACATGGATTTTCACACTTGAAATATGTGTTGACACAACACTACACTAAAATGACATATTTCAGTTACTTTCAGCACAAAATTTAATTCCATCAGTAATTCTGACAAAAAAGTTTGAAAATTCATGAATTTTAGCTAAAAAATAAGGATTGTCTGAAAAGTGTTCTAAATGCTCCAAATCGTCGAAATATGCAGTAAAACATCATTTTAATAGATTTTTCGATTTTTTAAATGCTTCAGGTATTTTTAAAAAAGATATGAAATATTCGAAATTGTTTCTGAATTTCATCGAAATTTCATTGGCTTTTTGAAAAATATGTAATATACTTTAAAATGTTGATAAATGCTCGAAAATTTCAATTCCATCAGTATATATTTTTTAAAAATACCTGAAGCATTGAAAAAATCGAAAAATATGGTAAAATGATTTTTACTGCATATTTCGACGATATAGAGCATTTACAACACTTTTCAGACAAATCTGATTTTTTAGCTAAAATTCATGGATTTACAAACTTTTTGATCGGAATTACTGATGCAATTGAAATTTTCTAGCATTTTCAACATTTTAATGTATATTACATATTTATCAAAAAGCTCATAAAATTTCGATGAAATTCAGAAAAAATTTTGAATATTTCATGTATTTTTAAAAATACCTGATGCATTGTAAAAAATCGGAAAATATGGTAAAATTATGTTTTTCTGCATATTTTGACGATTTGGAGCATTTAGAACACAGACATACCTGAATTTTTAGTTAAAATTCATGGATTTTCAAACTTTTTGATCAAAATTACTGATGCAATTGAAATTTTCGAGCATTTTCAAGATTTTAAAATATATTACATATTTTTCAAAAAGCCCATAAATTTTCCATGAAATTCAGGAATAATTTCGAATAATTCATATATTTTTTAAAAATACATGATGCGTTGAAATAAATCGAAAAATATGGTAAAAAAATGTTTTCCTGCATATTTCGACGATTTGGAGCATTTAGAACACTTTTCAAATAAATCTTGCTTTTTAGCTAAAATACATTGCTTTTCACACTTGAAATATGTATTGACACAATACTACACTAAAATGTCATATTTAAGTTACTTTCAGCATATAATTCAATTCCATCAGTAATTCTGGTGAAAAAGTTTGAAAATCCATGAATTTTAGCTAAAAAATCAGGTTTGTCTGAAAAGTGTTCTAAATGCTCCAAATCGTCGAAATATGCAGTAACACATCATTTTTACCATATTTCTCGATTTTCTCAATGCTTCAGGTATTTTTAAAAAATATGTGAAATATTCAAAATTATTTCTTAATTTCATCGAAATTTTAGGGCAATTTGAAAAATATGTAATATACTTTAAAAGTTATAGAATTCAAAAGTTGAAAAATGCTCTGAAATTTCAATTCCATCAGTATATATTTTTTAAAAATACATGAAGCATGGAAAAAAAATCGAAAAATATGGTAAAATGATTTTTACTGCAAATTTCGATGATATGGAGCATTTAGAACACTTTTCAGACAAATCTGATTTTTTAGTTAAAATTCATGGATTTTCAAACTATTTTATCAGAATTAATGACGGAATTGAAATTTTCGTGCATTTTCAAAATTTTAAAGTATATTACATATTTTTCAAAAAACCCATAAAATTTCGATTAAATTCAGAAATAATTTTGAATATTTCATATTTTTGTTAAAAATACCTGAAGCATGGAAAAAATCGAAAAATGTGGTAAAATGATGTTTTACTGCATATTTCGACGATTTGGAGCATTTAGAGCACTTTTCATACAAACCTGATTTTTTAGCTAAAATTCATTTATTTTCAAACTTTTTGGTCAGAATTACTGATGCAATTGAAATTTTCGAGCATTTTCGACATTTTAAAGTATATTACATGTTTTTCAAAAAGCCCATAAAATTTCCATTAAATTCAGAAATAATTTTGAATATTTCATATATTTGTTAAAAATACCTGAAGCATGGAAAAAATCGAAAAATATGGTAAAATGATGTTTTACTGCATATTTCGACGATTTGGAGCATATACAACACTTTTCAGACAAACATGATTTTTTAGCTAAAATTCATGGATTTTCAAACTTTTTGATGAGAATTACTGATGCAATTGAAATTTTCGAGCATTTTCAACATTTTAAAGTATATTACATATTTTTCAAAAAGCCCATAAATTTCGAAGAAATTCAGAAATAATTTTGAATATTTCATATATTTTTTTAAAATACCTGAAGTATTGAAAAAATCGAAAAACATAGTAAAATGATGTTTTACTGCATATTTCGACGATTTGGATCATTTAGAACACTTTTCAGACAAACCTGATTTTTTAGCTAAAATTCATGGATTTTCAAACTTTTTGATCAGGATTACTGATGCAATTAAAATTTTCGAGCATTTTCAACATTTTAAAGCATATTACATATTTTCAAAAAGCTCATAAAATTTCGATTAAATTCAGAAATAATTTTGAATATTTCATATATTTGTTAAAAATAATTGAAGCATTGAAAAAATCGAAAAATATGGTAAAATGATGTTTTACTGCATATTTCGACGATTTGGAACATTTAGAACACTTTCCAAACAAACCTTGCTTTTTAGCTAAAATGCATTGATTTTCACACTTGAAATATGTATTGACACAATACTGCATTAAAATGTCATATTTAAGTTACTTTCAGCAAAAAATTCAATTTCATCAGTAATTCTGATAAAAAAATGTTTGAAAATCCATGAATTTTAGCTAAAAAGTCAGGTTTGTCTGAAAAGTGTTCTAAATGCTCCAAATCGTCGAAATATGAAGTAAAACATCATTTTACCATATTTTTCGATTTTCTCAATGCTTCAGGTATTTTTAAAAAATACGTGAAATATTCAAAATTATTTCTGAATTTCATCGAAGTTTTATGGGCTTTTCGAAAAATATGAAATATACTTTAAAAGTTGAAAAATGCTCTAAAATTTCAATTCCATCAGTATATATTTTTTAAAAATACCTGAAGCATTGAAAAAAAACGAAAAATATGGTAAAATGATTTTTACTGCATATTTCGACGACTTGGAGCATTTAAAACACTTTTCAGACAAACCTGATTTTTTAGCTAAAATTCATGGATTTTCAAAGTTTTTTATCAGAATTACTGATGGAATTGAAATTTTCCACCATTTTCAATATTTTTCAAAAAGCCCATAAAATTTCGATGAAATTCAGAAATAATTTTGAATATTTCTTACATTTTATAAAAATACCTGAATCATTGAAAAAAAAAAACGAAAAATATTGTAAAATGATGTTTTACTGCATATTTCGACGATTTGGAGCATTTATAACACTTTTCAAAGAAGCCTTACTTTTCAGCTAAAATACGTGGACACTTGAAATATGTATTGACACAATACTACACTAAAATGTCATATTTAAGTTACTTTTAGTATAAAATTCAATTCCATCAGAAATTCTGATAAAAAAGCGTGAAAATTCATGAATTTTAGCTAAAAAATAAGGATTGTCTGAAAAGTGTTCTAAATGCTCCAAATCGTCGAAATATGCAGTAAAACATCATTTTAATAGATTTTTCGATTTTTTAAATGCTTCAGATATTTTTAAAAAAGATATGAAATATTCGAAATTGTTTCTGAATTTCATCGAAATTTCATTGGCTTTTTGAAAAATATGTAATATACTTTAAAATGTTGATAAATGCTCGAAAATTTCAATTCCATCAGTATATATTTTTTAAAAATACCTGAAGCATTGAAAAAATCGAAAAATATGGTAAAATGATTTTTACTGCATATTTCGACGATATAGAGCATTTACAACACTTTTCAGACAAATCTGATTTTTTAGCTAAAATTCATGGATTTACAAACTTTTTGATCGGAATTACTGATGCAATTGAAATTTTCTAGCATTTTCAACATTTTAATGTATATTACATATTTATCAAAAAGCTCATAAAATTTCGATGAAATTCAGAAAAAATTTTGAATATTTCATGTATTTTTAAAAATACCTGATGCATTGAAAAAAATCGGAAAATATGGTAAAATTATGTTTTTCTGCATATTTTGACGATTTGGAGCATTTAGAACACAGACATACCTGAATTTTTAGTTAAAATTCATGGATTTTCAAACTTTTTGATCAAAATTACTGATGCAATTGAAATTTTCGAGCATTTTCAAGATTTTAAAATATATTACATATTTTTCAAAAAGCCCATAAATTTTCCATGAAATTCAGGAATAATTTCGAATAATTCATATATTTTTTAAAAATACATGATGCGTTGAAATAAATCGAAAAATATGGTAAAAAAATGTTTTCCTGCATATTTCGACGATTTGGAGCATTTAGAACACTTTTCAAATAAATCTTGCTTTTTAGCTAAAATACATTGCTTTTCACACTTGAAATATGTATTGACACAATACTACACTAAAATGTCATATTTAAGTTACTTTCAGCATATAATTCAATTCCATCAGTAATTCTGGTGAAAAAGTTTGAAAATCCATGAATTTTAGCTAAAAAATCAGGTTTGTCTGAAAAGTGTTCTAAATGCTCCAAATCGTCGAAATATGCAGTAACACATCATTTTTACCATATTTCTCGATTTTCTCAATGCTTCAGGTATTTTTAAAAAATATGTGAAATATTCAAAATTATTTCTTAATTTCATCGAAATTTTAGGGCAATTTGAAAAATATGTAATATACTTTAAAAGTTATAGAATTCAAAAGTTGAAAAATGCTCTGAAATTTCAATTCCATCAGTATATATTTTTTAAAAATACATGAAGCATGGAAAAAAATCGAAAAATATGGTAAAATGATTTTTACTGCAAATTTCGATGATATGGAGCATTTAGAACACTTTTCAGACAAATCTGATTTTTTAGTTAAAATTCATGGATTTTCAAACTATTTTATCAGAATTAATGACGGAATTGAAATTTTCGTGCATTTTCAAAATTTTAAAGTATATTACATATTTTTCAAAAAACCCATAAAATTTCGATTAAATTCAGAAATAATTTTGAATATTTCATATTTTTGTTAAAAATACCTGAAGCATGGAAAAAATCGAAAAATGTGGTAAAATGATGTTTTACTGCATATTTCGACGATTTGGAGCATTTAGAGCACTTTTCATACAAACCTGATTTTTTAGCTAAAATTCATTTATTTTCAAACTTTTTGGTCAGAATTACTGATGCAATTGAAATTTTCGAGCATTTTCGACATTTTAAAGTATATTACATGTTTTTCAAAAAGCCCATAAAATTTCCATTAAATTCAGAAATAATTTTGAATATTTCATATATTTGTTAAAAATACCTGAAGCATGGAAAAAATCGAAAAATATGGTAAAATGATGTTTTACTGCATATTTCGACGATTTGGAGCATATACAACACTTTTCAGACAAACATGATTTTTTAGCTAAAATTCATGGATTTTCAAACTTTTTGATGAGAATTACTGATGCAATTGAAATTTTCGAGCATTTTCAACATTTTAAAGTATATTACATATTTTTCAAAAAGCCCATAAATTTCGAAGAAATTCAGAAATAATTTTGAATATTTCATATATTTGTTAAAAATACCTGAAGTATTGAAAAAATCGAAAAACATAGTAAAATGATGTTTTACTGCATATTTCGACGATTTGGATCATTTAGAACACTTTTCAGACAAACCTGATTTTTTAGCTAAAATTCATGGATTTTCAAACTTTTTGATCAGGATTACTGATGCAATTAAAATTTTCGAGCATTTTCAACATTTTAAAGCATATTACATATTTTCAAAAAGCTCATAAAATTTCGATTAAATTCAGAAATAATTTTGAATATTTCATATATTTGTTAAAAATAATTGAAGCATTGAAAAAACCGAAAAATATGGTAAAATGATGTTTTACTGCATATTTCGACGATTTGGAACATTTAGAACACTTTCCAAACAAACCTTGCTTTTTAGCTAAAATGCATTGATTTTCACACTTGAAATATGTATTGACACAATACTGCATTAAAATGTCATATTTAAGTTACTTTCAGCAAAAAATTCAATTTCATCAGTAATTCTGATAAAAAAATGTTTGAAAATCCATGAATTTTAGCTAAAAAGTCAGGTTTGTCTGAAAAGTGTTCTAAATGCTCCAAATCGTCGAAATATGAAGTAAAACATCATTTTACCATATTTTTCGATTTTCTCAATGCTTCAGGTATTTTTAAAAAATACGTGAAATATTCAAAATTATTTCTGAATTTCATCGAAGTTTTATGGGCTTTTCGAAAAATATGAAATATACTTTAAAAGTTGAAAAATGCTCTAAAATTTCAATTCCATCAGTATATATTTTTTAAAAATACCTGAAGCATTGAAAAAAAACGAAAAATATGGTAAAATGATTTTTACTGCATATTTCGACGACTTGGAGCATTTAAAACACTTTTCAGACAAACCTGATTTTTTAGCTAAAATTCATGGATTTTCAAAGTTTTTTATCAGAATTACTGATGGAATTGAAATTTTCCACCATTTTCAATATTTTTCAAAAAGCCCATAAAATTTCGATGAAATTCAGAAATAATTTTGAATATTTCTTACATTTTATAAAAATACCTGAATCATTGAAAAAAAAAACGAAAAATATTGTAAAATGATGTTTTACTGCATATTTCGACGATTTGGAGCATTTATAACACTTTTCAAAGAAGCCTTACTTTTCAGCTAAAATACGTGGACACTTGAAATATGTATTGACACAATACTACACTAAAATGTCATATTTAAGTTACTTTTAGTATAAAATTCAATTCCATCAGAAATTCTGATAAAAAAGCGTGAAAATTCATGAATTTTAGCTAAAAAATAAGGATTGTCTGAAAAGTGTTCTAAATGCTCCAAATCGTCGAAATATGCAGTAAAACATCATTTTAATAGATTTTTCGATTTTTTAAATGCTTCAGATATTTTTAAAAAAGATATGAAATATTCGAAATTGTTTCTGAATTTCATCGAAATTTCATTGGCTTTTTGAAAAATATGTAATATACTTTAAAATGTTGATAAATGCTCGAAAATTTCAATTCCATCAGTATATATTTTTTAAAAATACCTGAAGCATTGAAAAAATCGAAAAATATGGTAAAATGATTTTTACTGCATATTTCGACGATATAGAGCATTTACAACACTTTTCAGACAAATCTGATTTTTTAGCTAAAATTCATGGATTTACAAACTTTTTGATCGGAATTACTGATGCAATTGAAATTTTCTAGCATTTTCAACATTTTAATGTATATTACATATTTATCAAAAAGCTCATAAAATTTCGATGAAATTCAGAAAAAATTTTGAATATTTCATGTATTTTTAAAAATACCTGATGCATTGAAAAAAATCGGAAAATATGGTAAAATTATGTTTTTCTGCATATTTTGACGATTTGGAGCATTTAGAACACAGACATACCTGAATTTTTAGTTAAAATTCATGGATTTTCAAACTTTTTGATCAAAATTACTGATGCAATTGAAATTTTCGAGCATTTTCAAGATTTTAAAATATATTACATATTTTTCAAAAAGCCCATAAATTTTCCATGAAATTCAGGAATAATTTCGAATAATTCATATATTTTTTAAAAATACATGATGCGTTGAAATAAATCGAAAAATATGGTAAAATAATGTTTTCCTGCATATTTCGACGATTTGGAGCATTTAGAACACTTTTCAAATAAATCTTGCTTTTTAGCTAAAATACATTGCTTTTCACACTTGAAATATGTATTGACACAATACTACACTAAAATGTCATATTTAAGTTACTTTCAGCATATAATTCAATTCCATCAGTAATTCTGGTGAAAAAGTTTGAAAATCCATGAATTTTAGCTAAAAAATCAGGTTTGTCTGAAAAGTGTTCTAAATGCTCCAAATCGTCGAAATATGCAGTAACACATCATTTTTACCATATTTCTCGATTTTCTCAATGCTTCAGGTATTTTTAAAAAATATGTGAAATATTCAAAATTATTTCTTAATTTCATCGAAATTTTAGGGCAATTTGAAAAATATGTAATATACTTTAAAAGTTATAGAATTCAAAAGTTGAAAAATGCTCTGAAATTTCAATTCCATCAGTATATATTTTTTAAAAATACATGAAGCATGGAAAAAAATCGAAAAATATGGTAAAATGATTTTTACTGCAAATTTCGATGATATGGAGCATTTAGAACACTTTTCAGACAAATCTGATTTTTTAGTTAAAATTCATGGATTTTCAAACTATTTTATCAGAATTAATGACGGAATTGAAATTTTCGTGCATTTTCAAAATTTTAAAGTATATTACATATTTTTCAAAAAACCCATAAAATTTCGATTAAATTCAGAAATAATTTTGAATATTTCATATTTTTGTTAAAAATACCTGAAGCATGGAAAAAATCGAAAAATGTGGTAAAATGATGTTTTACTGCATATTTCGACGATTTGGAGCATTTAGAGCACTTTTCATACAAACCTGATTTTTTAGCTAAAATTCATTTATTTTCAAACTTTTTGGTCAGAATTACTGATGCAATTGAAATTTTCGAGCATTTTCGACATTTTAAAGTATATTACATGTTTTTCAAAAAGCCCATAAAATTTCCATTAAATTCAGAAATAATTTTGAATATTTCATATATTTGTTAAAAATACCTGAAGCATGGAAAAAATCGAAAAATATGGTAAAATGATGTTTTACTGCATATTTCGACGATTTGGAGCATATAGAACACTTTTCAGACAAACATGATTTTTTAGCTAAAATTCATGGATTTTCAAACTTTTTGATGAGAATTACTGATGCAATTGAAATTTTCGAGCATTTTCAACATTTTAAAGTATATTACATATTTTTCAAAAAGCCCATAAATTTCGAAGAAATTCAGAAATAATTTTGAATATTTCATATATTTGTTAAAAATACCTGAAGTATTGAAAAAATCGAAAAACATAGTAAAATGATGTTTTACTGCATATTTCGACGATTTGGATCATTTAGAACACTTTTCAGACAAACCTGATTTTTTAGCTAAAATTCATGGATTTTCAAACTTTTTGATCAGGATTACTGATGCAATTAAAATTTTCGAGCATTTTCAACATTTTAAAGCATATTACATATTTTCAAAAAGCTCATAAAATTTCGATTAAATTCAGAAATAATTTTGAATATTTCATATATTTGTTAAAAATAATTGAAGCATTGAAAAAAATCGAAAAATATGGTAAAATGATGTTTTACTGCATATTTCGACGATTTGGAACATTTAGAACACTTTCCAAACAAACCTTGCTTTTTAGCTAAAATGCATTGATTTTCACACTTGAAATATGTATTGACACAATACTGCATTAAAATGTCATATTTAAGTTACTTTCAGCAAAAAATTCAATTTCATCAGTAATTCTGATAAAAAAATGTTTGAAAATCCATGAATTTTAGCTAAAAAGTCAGGTTTGTCTGAAAAGTGTTCTAAATGCTCCAAATCGTCGAAATATGAAGTAAAACATCATTTTACCATATTTTTCGATTTTCTCAATGCTTCAGGTATTTTTAAAAAATACGTGAAATATTCAAAATTATTTCTGAATTTCATCGAAGTTTTATGGGCTTTTCGAAAAATATGAAATATACTTTAAAAGTTGAAAAATGCTCTAAAATTTCAATTCCATCAGTATATATTTTTTAAAAATACCTGAAGCATTGAAAAAAAATCGAAAAATATGGTAAAATGATTTTTACTGCATATTTCGACGACTTGGAGCATTTAAAACACTTTTCAGACAAACCTGATTTTTTAGCTAAAATTCATGGATTTTCAAAGTTTTTTATCAGAATTACTGATGGAATTGAAATTTTCCACCATTTTCAATATTTTTCAAAAAGCCCATAAAATTTCGATGAAATTCAGAAATAATTTTGAATATTTCTTACATTTTATAAAAATACCTGAATCATTGAAAAAAAAAAAACGAAAAATATTGTAAAATGATGTTTTACTGCATATTTCGACGATTTGGAGCATTTATAACACTTTTCAAAGAAGCCTTACTTTTCAGCTAAAATACGTGGACACTTGAAATATGTATTGACACAATACTACACTAAAATGTCATATTTAAGTTACTTTTAGTATAAAATTCAATTCCATCAGAAATTCTGATAAAAAAGCGTGAAAATTCATGAATTTTAGCTAAAAAATAAGGATTGTCTGAAAAGTGTTCTAAATGCTCCAAATCGTCGAAATATGCAGTAAAACATCATTTTAATAGATTTTTCGATTTTTTAAATGCTTCAGGTATTTTTAAAAAAGATATGAAATATTCGAAATTGTTTCTGAATTTCATCGAAATTTCATTGGCTTTTTGAAAAATATGTAATATACTTTAAAATGTTGATAAATGCTCGAAAATTTCAATTCCATCAGTATATATTTTTTAAAAATACCTGAAGCATTGAAAAAATCGAAAAATATGGTAAAATGATTTTTACTGCATATTTCGACGATATAGAGCATTTACAACACTTTTCAGACAAATATGATTTTTTAGCTAAAATTCATGGATTTACAAACTTTTTGATCGGAATTACTGATGCAATTGAAATTTTCTAGCATTTTCAACATTTTAATGTATATTACATATTTATCAAAAAGCTCATAAAATTTCGATGAAATTCAGAAAAAATTTTGAATATTTCATGTATTTTTAAAAATACCTGATGCATTGTAAAAAATCGGAAAATATGGTAAAATTATGTTTTTCTGCATATTTTGACGATTTGGAGCATTTAGAACACAGACATACCTGAATTTTTAGTTAAAATTCATGGATTTTCAAACTTTTTGATCAAAATTACTGATGCAATTGAAATTTTCGAGCATTTTCAAGATTTTAAAATATATTACATATTTTTCAAAAAGCCCATAAATTTTCCATGAAATTCAGGAATAATTTCGAATAATTCATATATTTTTTAAAAATACATGATGCGTTGAAATAAATCGAAAAATATGGTAAAAAAAATGTTTTCCTGCATATTTCGACGATTTGGAGCATTTAGAACACTTTTCTAATAAATCTTGCTTTTTAGCTAAAATACATTGCTTTTCACACTTGAAATATGTATTGACACAATACTACACTAAAATGTCATATTTAAGTTACTTTCAGCATATAATTCAATTCCATCAGTAATTCTGGTGAAAAAGTTTGAAAATCCATGAATTTTAGCTAAAAAATCAGGTTTGTCTGAAAAGTGTTCTAAATGCTTCAAATCGTCGAAATATGCAGTAACACATCATTTTTACCATATTTCTCGATTTTCTCAATGCTTCAGGTATTTTTAAAAAATATGTGAAATATTCAAAATTATTTCTTAATTTCATCGAAATTTTAGGGCAATTTGAAAAATATGTAATATACTTTAAAAGTTATAGAATTCAAAAGTTGAAAAATGCTCTGAAATTTCAATTCCATCAGTATATATTTTTTAAAATACATGAAGCATGGAAAAAAATCGAAAAATATGGTAAAATGATTTTTACTGCAAATTTCGATGATATGGAGCATTTAGAACACTTTTCAGACAAATCTGATTTTTTAGTTAAAATTCATGGATTTTCAAACTATTTTATCAGAATTAATGACGGAATTGAAATTTTCGTGCATTTTCAAAATTTTAAAGTATATTACATATTTTTCAAAAAACCCATAAAATTTCGATTAAATTCAGAAATAATTTTGAATATTTCATATTTTTGTTAAAAATACCTGAAGCATGGAAAAAAATCGAAAAAT